>NW_026867476.1:1879403-1936060 GCF_020745735.1 Hemiscyllium ocellatum
TCTCACACATGCTGTCTCTCTCTCTCTCACACATGCTGTCTCTCTCTCTCTCACACATGCTGTCTCTCTCTCTCGCACGCTGTCTACACGTGTCTCTCTCACACACACGCTGTCTATATCTCTCTCTCTCACACACACACACACACACACACACACACACACACACACACACAGTCCCTCTGTGTGTGTGTCTCTCTCACACACACACTGTCTCTCTCTCACATGCCGTCTCTCTCTCTCTCTCTCTCACACGCTGTCTCTCTCTCTCACACACGCCGTCTCTCTCTCACACACGCCGTCTCTCTCTCTCTCTCTCTCTCTCTCTCACACACACCATCCCTCTCTCACACACGTGTCTCTCTCTCTCACACGCTGTCTCTCTCTCACACGCTGTCTGTCTCACTCTCTCACACACGCACAATGTCTCTCTCTCACACACTCTCTCTCTCTCTCTCTCTCTCTCTCTCACACTGTCCCTCTCTCTCTCTCTCTCACACACACTGTCCCTCTCTCTCTGTCACACACATCCTCGCTGGCGAGGCTTGCCGTCACAAGCCTAGGTTGACACCCAGTTATCCCTGGCTCACTTGGTCTTGGCTGCAAGGAGAGTGTCTGCCGAACTGAAGTGGTTTGGTTTGCCTTTCAGGGAAGTCACGCTGGGAAGGGGGTCACGCAGGTGTCGTTTTCTCTCGGATCGACAGTGGTCCTGAGCTGGCAGAGCAACGGACATCTCACTCCAACCTGCGTCCCATGCCGTGCCTACTCACTCCCCCATTCTTGTCTCCCGTTGCCCCCCGATCCTTGTCGCTCCCTCCATTCCCCATGACCCTCGGATCCAGGCCGATCTCAAATTGTCAAGCAGCTCCGATTTTAATCGCTCTGCCTGCTCGTGTGCTTCCCTGAACCTTTCCGCCCTCTCTCCCTCGCCTCACCTCCTGTGAGAGGTGGCTGAGAAATTAGCCCAACAAAGCAGAGATCACAAAGCACACATGGGAGTGAAATTACCAAACCGTTTGTCAGGGTTAAAAATCCCACAGCACCAGGCTGTAGCCCAACAGGTTTATTTGGAAGCACACTCGCTTTCGGAGTACAGCTCCTTCATCAGCTGGTTGTGGAGGGCACAGAGTTTATAGCAAAAGGTTACAGTGTGAGGTAACTGAAATTATACATTGAAAAATACCTGGTTTGTTTGTTGAGTCTCTCATCTGTTCGAGTACCATGATAGTTTCACTACTTTCATGTGTAAATCACAATCTTTTTTAAAGTTGCATTCTCAGGTTAACTGTAACAGTTGGTGTCAGCGCAGATAAGATGTTGAAGGTGTTAGTCCCCTGTGTTCCCTGTCTGCTGTAATGTTTAGACTGATTCTAATCCAAAAAGTGAGTTAACAGAGTCTTACATGGATTCAAGCAGTTTTTGAGTAAAGTGAACTGTAACTCTGCAAGTACAAATTCACCCCCAAACGTGTACGTGTGTGTGTGTGTGCGTGCGCATGCGTGTATGTCTGGGTGGAGGTTTGTGAGTGTCTGTGAGAGAGGGTATGTAGTGCATTATATGGGGTGTGTGTGTGTGTGTGTGTGTGTGTGTGTTTGTGTGTGTGTATAGTGCAATGGTGATCCCCTGTGATGTGACATGAACCCAAGGTCCCGGTTGAGGCCCTCCCTATGGGTACCAAACTTAGCTATCAGTCTCTGCTCGGCCACTTTTCTCTGCTGCCTGTCCAGAAGACAGCCTTGGAGGATGGTCACCCGAAGGTCCGAGGCTGAATGTCCTGGACCACTTTAAAAAAAGGTTTGTGATTTATATATGAAAGAAGTGAAACTATCATGGTCATTCCAACAGATGCGAGATTTAACAAGCAAACCAGGTATTTTTCAATGTATAATTTGCTATAAACTCTGTGTCCTCCACAATCACCTGATGAAGGAGCATCGCTCCAAAAACTAGTGTGCTTCAGATAAACCTGTTGGACTACAACCTGGTGTGGGACTTTTAACTTTCTACACCCCAGTCCAAGTCAAACAGTTTATCGACCCAGCAATATCGTGGGTTGAGAAATTGACCGAGCTGCAACAACACAGACAGTCTGTCCCAGGTAGCTGAAGCACTTCCCCAAGTTGAAAACCAAGCCAAATTTTTATTGGAATCTTGTCCAATTATGTTAATTTAAAAGTAGGGAAAATACAATGGTCTTGATAATCAAGTAATCCTGTTTATGATGGTGATAATTGCAGCAGCAACTATCAGTTCTTCATGGGATCAGGAGATTGCAGCTCTCTTCGATGGGTAGGTGAGAGTGTCCCTTTTAAAGCAGTAAGGTGATTCCATTCTGGCTCTCCCTGCGAGTGAGGTATTCTGGTGCCTTTCTGTCTGACCTGTCCTTTGTGTGGCTTTGGTATCAGTGGGGTACGAGACTGCCCTTGGGTGGGGGGCTTTGGGACAGTGGTGCTGATCTGGTCCAGGAAGCTTATTGTCAGTTTGCCTTGGGAAGTGGTCTGCGAGTGACTGTGGTCATGTCTGGGTTCCCTTTGTCAGCCTGTTTGGTCAATGCTGAGGCATTCTGGGTGTTTCTGATATGGTTTTCTGTGGGGCCATGCTGTGGGTAGGCAGGGTGGCAGATCTTTTCCCACAAGAGGTAACTTGAAACCCATCTTTGACTGAGCCTTTCAGTTGCCAGCCCTTGTACTTGGTGTTTTGCTTTAAAACAACTCCCTCCTGAAGGGTCCATAGTTAAGTTTTAGAGGGTGTTATGTGATACACACTTGGCAGGATCCCCCTTCCTGCAGTGCATGCAGAATCAGGCTGTGGGCGGCCCGAGGGAGTACCATGTTGTGTCAGAGTCTCAAGTCCAGTTTGCTTAAGCCGAGAGCTCTGTCAGCGCTGGGCTGGGGCGAACGCAGTGTGTGTCTGTAAAAAGTGTCAACAGGTAAAGAGAGAGAGAAAACGGACGCGCTTTCCCCGATTCCCAATCATTGGCTGGAATATTGCATCGTTTTTGGTGGTGAAATGGAACTCGAGGTTTCAACGAGAGATCGGTGGGGGGGTGGGAAGAGGTGGGGGGGAGGGGTGCGTGAGGTGGATCCCGGGAGGAACCAGACTTAAACTGTTTGAGTAAAAAATGAGGTCTGCAGATGCTGGAGATCAGAGCTGAAAATGTGTTGCTGGTCAAAGCACAGCAGGCCAGGCAGCATCTCAGGAATAGAGAATTCGACGTTTCGAGCATAAGCCCTTGGGCTTATGCTCGAAACGTCGAATTCTCTATTCCTGAGATGCTGCCTGGCCTGCTGTGCTTTGACCAGCAACACATTTTAAACTGTTTGAGGTTGGGCGGGTCAGAGCGACAGAGCGAAACCAAAGGGGCTTGTGTCCGTCCATCCGTGGGAATGGGCCATCCATGAGTTTCTCTCATGGCCCAGGATGGGGGTGTGGGTGAAGTGGTTTGGGTGCGTGCCAGGGCCTGAATGGAAGAGTGCAGACTGTACCAAACCAATTCAAAGGTGAAGGGAGGGAGAGGCATGTACCAAACCGGTTGTTTCTGGAGTGGGGGGAAGGGAGATGCGATGGATTGTACCAAATGAATTGATACAAGGCACAGAGGTGGTGGTGAACTTTCAGTATTTATTGCCCATCCCTCATTGCCCAGGGGGCAGTTAAGTCAGCCACGTTGCTGTGGGTCTGGAGTCACATGTAAGCCAGACCGGGTAAGGATGGCAGTTTCCTTCCCTGACTGACATTCATGAACCAGATGGGTTTTTCCAACAATCGGCATGGCCAGCATTAGACACTGAATTCCAAGGCGTTTATTGAAATCAAATTCCACCGTCTGTCAGAACATTTCCTGGGTCTCTGGGTTAACAATCCAGGGATAATAACTCCAGCTCATTGCCTCCGCGATGGAGTTCGGGGTGTGGGTGGGGGGGGCGAGGTTTGGAGAAGGATGGGCAGTTCCAAACCCAGTTGAAGTGTGGAAGTCACCGTTAGAGAGACCGACAGAACTGAATGGGTGGATGTTGTTGGATGGCAAAGGAAGCAAGGTCAGGGCAGGGAGGTGAAATTGGGTTGGAGTGTTGGATAATCCCGAGGATTTGAAATCTGGAATTCGCCACGAGTAGCAATGCATGCTTTTATTAACCACACCACGGCTTCTCAATGCAAAATAACAAAACCAAATGGCGTCAGGCTGCAAGGTAACACTGTTGCTTCAAATGGCTTCTCACCCGGCTAAAAGCTGCCTTGCTGAGCGAACGGAATCAAAAGATAAAGCAGATAATGGAGCCCTCACTGTGGAATTAACTGAAGCTAGACAGGACATTACTGACCATCCCAGCTAACCTCGAAATGCAGGTGGGAAGAGAGAATGTGTAGGAAAACACTTTGTTTCCCCAGGAAATATCATTATATGCCTGTTATATCATTTTATTGGTTATATTCTACAACGAAGGCTGTACTATTTCTTAAGTAATTTCATGTAAAAATTACCCTTGTTCTGGATGAATTGCTCAGCTTCTCTCAGGAACACAGAAGCTTTTAATCTCTGTGTTGCTGGACAAACCTGTGCCCCGCCATCACTCATTAAAGTGTGAAGTCTTGTTGAAGCAGGCCGTACTCCTGTTGTTTATTTGACCGATCGCGGAATGAGACACCCCTGCCAGGGGTTTGAGATCTTCAATACCAGAACACGTCGAGCTGCAAGTCAGACACTGAACTCGGCTCTGCTTTCTACCCTCCAGCCCCTCGCAGGCATGGCCCACGCTTTGCTTGGCAACGTGTGCATCGTGACCGGAGCCTCCCGGGGCATTGGCAAGGGCATCGCACTGCAGCTGTCGGGGGCTGGAGCTACCGTCTACATCACTGGGCGCAACATGGACACGCTGCAGGCGACGGCAAAGGAGGTGAGGGGCTGCCAAGGGGACAGGGAGGCTAAGGGAGGAGAGCTGTGCCGTATGATAATCATGGAGACAGTCAGAGTTGCCGTGCTTCCCCGCCGGTGTAACTGCTTTTGAGGCACGCGATGCAACGTGAGGAAACATGGCTCAGTGGTTAGCACCGTTGTCTCACAGTGCCTGGGACCCAGGCTCAATTCCTGCCTCGGGCGATGGTCTGTGCGGAATTTGCGGATTCTCTCTGTGTCTGCGTGGGTTTTCTGAGTGCTCCGGTTTCCTCCCACAGCTTAGGGTGAATTAGCCATGCTAAATTACCCATAGTGTCCAGGGATGTGCAGGTTAGGGTGGATTGGCCACGCTAAATTACCCATAGTGTCCAGGGATGTGCAGGTTAGGGTGGATTGGCCACGCTAAATTACCCATAGTGTCCAGGGATGTGCAGGTTAGGGTGGAAAAGCTTTTGCAGTCAGAACATCTGTGATGGTGGTACCCAGTCTGCGCTTGGGTTTCCTCAATGTAGAGGAGTCCTGTTGAGTTTTCCGGTCCCTCGTTGCTGGCCTGGGTCCAGCATTTATCGCTGCACCCCTTTAGAAGAAAGTGAGCAGCCTTCTTGAATGTGCAGTCCATGTTGACCCACGATGCCCCTCAGGGAGGGCAATCCCAGGAAGAAACAGCCTATACATTGCCAGGTCAGGACAGAGTGGACTGGAGGGGGATCTTGCATGAGATGGTGTTCCCTGTGTCTCTGCTGCCCCCACCCCCCTTTCTAGATGGTAGAGGGGTATGGGGGGTTTGGGAAAGTGCTGTCTAAGGAGCCCCTCGGTGAGGTTCTGCCGTGCGTCTTGTAGACAGCACACACTGCTGCAACTGAGCGTTGGTGGGGTGGTGGGAGCGGGGGTTTGCGGGGGCAATCGAGAGGGGGCTGTAATTTATGTGTTTAGGTTCCCTTGGGTTGGTGGCATCATTTCCTGCAGTGGTGTCATTTCCTGTTCTTCCTGCCATTTCCAACCAGAACTCCATCAGCAAACACATTGACCCATTTACCAACCCCTGAGAGAAAAAGAAACAGGAAATGACATCACCACGGGAAATAATATCACCAACCCAAGGAAACCTAAACACATCAATAGAAAGTGGGCCATACCACCAGTGCTTCATCCGGAGGCTCACAGATGATGTTACCTAGTGCGGTGACGAAACGTCTGAAACTGAACCTTCCAGCTCAGCGAGCAAACCTACATCCACTATAAGGTCAACCCTCAGCCTCTGATGCTCCAGAAAAAACAGCCCCTTCCTAGTCAGCCTCTCCCTGTAGCTCAGATCTTCCAACCCTGGCAACATCCTTGTAAATCTTTTCTGAACCCTTTCAAGTTTCACAACATCTTTCCGATCGGAAGGAGACCAGAATTGCACGCAATATTCCAACAGTGGCCCTAACCAATGTCCTGTCCAGCCACAACATGACCTCCCAACTCCTGTACTCAATACTCTGACCAATAAAGGAAAGCATACCAAGCACCTCCTTCACTATCCTATCTACCTGCGACTGTCAATTGAGGGTGATATGGGAGACCAGCCGAGACCAGGAGGTTGTGGGGGAAGGCAAAGGAAGCAGCAGGCAGATGGCAAGGGCTTGTGCATGCAAGGGGGCGGAGGGCCTTGTGTTGATGGAAGCCGTCTTTTTGCAGGTGGAGGGACGGGGAGGTCGATGTATCCCCGTGGTGTGTGACTCCTCCAGTGAGGAGCAGGTCCGCTCGCTCTTCAGTCAGGTCAAGCAGGCGCACGGTGGGCGGCTGGACATTCTGGTCAACAACGCGTACGGAGGGGTTCAGGTAAAAGAGCATCGTCACTCCCACCACGTAACCACAACCCGAGATCGCCATGGCCCCTCCCCTGACAGAGTGGAAATGTCCATCGGATCGCACACTCCCCACATCCCGAACCCCATCGGATCGCACACTCCCCACTCCCCGAACCCCATCGGATCGCACACACCCCGAACCCCATCGGATCGCACACTCCCCACACCCCGAACCCCATCGGATCGCACACTCCCCACATCCCGAACCCCATCGGATCGCACACTCCCCACGCCCCGAACCGCATCGGATCGCACACTCCCCACATCCCGAACCCCATCGGATCGCACACTCCTCACATCCCGAACCCCATCGGATCGCACACTCCCCACATCCCGAACCCCATCGGATCGCACACTCCCCATATCCCGAACCCCATCGGATCGCACACTCCCCACGCCCCGAACCCCATCGGATCGCACACTCCCCACGCCCCGAACCCCATCGGATCGCACACTCCCCATATCCCGAACCCCATCGGATCGCACACTCCCCACGCCCCGAACCCCATCGGATCGCACACTCCCCACGCCCCGAACCCCATCGGATCGCACACTCCCCACATCCCGAACCCCATCGGATCGCACACTCCCCATATCCCGAACCCCATCGGATCGCACACTCCCCACGCCCCGAACCCCATCGGATCGCACATTCCCCACATCCCGAACCCCATCAGATCACACATCCCCACATCCCGAACCCCATCGGATCGCACACTCCCCACATCCCGAACCCCATCGGATCGCACACTCCCCACGCCCCGAACCCCATCGGATCACACACTCCCCACATCCTGAACCCCATCGGATCGTACACTCCCCACGCCCCGAACCCCATCGGATCGCACACTCCCCGAACCCCATCGGATCGCACACTCTCCACGCCCCGAACCCCATCGGATCGCACACTCCCCGAACCCCATCGGATCGCACACTCCCCACTCCCCGAACCTCATCGGATCGCACACTCCCCACGCCCCGAACCCCATCGGATCGCACACTCCCCGAACCCCGAACCCCATCGGATCGCACACTCCCCACACCCCGAACCCCATCGGATCGCACACTCCCCGAACCCCATCGGATCGCACACTCCCCACACCCCGAACCCCATCGGATCGCACACTCCCCACACCCCGAGCCCCATCGGATCGCACACTCCCCGAACCCCATCGGATCGCACACTCCCCACATCCCGAACCCCATCGGATCGCACACTCCCCGAACCCCATCGGATCGCACACTCCCCGAACCCCATCGGATCGCACACTCCCCGAACCTCGAACCCCATCGGATCGCACACTCCCCACATCCCGAACCCCATCGGATCGCACACTCCCCACACCCCGAACCCCATCGGATGGCACACTCCCCACACCCCGAACCCCATCGGATCGCACACTCCCCGCACCTCGAACCCCATCGGATCGCACACTCCCCACACCCCGAACCCCATCGGATCGCACACTCCCCACGCCCCGAACCCCATCGGATCGCACACTCCCCGAACCCCATCGGATCGCACACACCCCGAACCCCATCGGATCGCACACTCCCCACATCCCGAACCCCATCGGATCGCACACTCCCCGAACCCCGAACCCCATCGGATCGCACACTCCCCACTCCCCGAACCCCATCGGATCGCACACTCCCCACGCCCCGGACCTCATCGGATCGCACACTCCCCGCACACCGAACCCCATCGGATCGCACACTCCCCGCACCCCATCGGATCGCACACTCCCCGCACCCCGAACCCCATCGGATCGCACACGCCCCGCACCCCGAACCCCATCGGATCGCACACTCCCCACGCCCCGAACCCCATCGGATCGCACACTCCCCGAACCCCATCGGATCGCACACACCCCGAACCCCGAACCCCATCGGATCGCACACTCCCCACATCCCGAACCCCATCGGATCGCACACTCCCCGAACCCCGAACCCCATCGGATCGCACACTCCCCGAACCCCGAACCCCATCGGATCGCACACTCCCCACACCCCGAACCCCATCGGATCGCACACTCCCCACTCCCCGAACCCCATCAGATCGCACACTCCCCACGCCCCGAACCCCATCGGATCGCACACTCCCCGAACCCCGAACCCCATCGGATCGCACACTCCCCACATCCCGAACCCCATCGGATCGCACACTCCCCGAACCCCGAACCCCATCGGATCGCACACTTGCCACACCCCGAACCCCATCGGATCGCACACTCCCCGAACCCCATCGGATCGCACACTCCCCACACCCCGAACCCCATCGGATCGCACACTCCCCGAACCCCATCGGATCGCACACTCCCCACACCCCGAACCCCATCGGATCGCACACTCCCCGAACCCCATCGGATCGCACACCCCCCGAACCCCGAACCCCATCGGATCGCACACTCCCCACTCCCCGAACCCCATCGGATCGCACACTCCCCACATCCCGAACCCGATCGGATCACACACTCCCCACACCCCGAACCCCATCGGATCGCACACTCCCCACACCCCGAACCCCATCGGATCGCACACTCCCCACATCCCGAACCCCATCGGATCGCACACTCCCCACATCCCGAACCCCATCGGATCGCACACTCCCCACACCCCGAACCCCATCGGATCGCACACTCCCCGAACCCCATCGGATCGCACACTCCCCGAACCCCATCGGATCGCACACTCCCCGAACCCCATCGGATCGCACACTCCCCGAACCCCATCGGATCGCACACTCCCCGAACCCCATCGGATCGCACACTCCCCGAACCCCATCGGATCGCACACTCCCCGAACCCCATCGGATCGCACACTCCCCGAACCCCATCGGATCGCACACTCCCCGAACCCCATCGGATCGCACACTCCCCGAACCCCATCGGATCGCACACTCCCCGAACCCCATCGGATCGCACACTCCCCGAACCCCGAACCCCATCGGATCGCACACTCCCCACACCCCGAACCCCATCGGATCACACACTCCCCGAACCCCATCGGATCGCAAACTCCCCGAACCCCGAACCCCATCGGATCGCACACTCCCCACTCCCCGAACCCCATCGGATCGCACACTCCCCACACCCCGAACCCCATCGGATCGCACACTCCCCGAACCCCATCGGATCGCACACTCCCCGAACCCCGAACCCCATCGGATCGCACACTCCCCGAACCCCGAACCCCATCGGATCGCACACTCCCCACACCCCGAACCCGATCGGATCACACACTCCCCACACCCCAAACCCCATCGGATCGCGCACTCCCCGAACCCCGAACCCCATCGGATCGCGCACTCCCCACGCCCCGAACCCCATCGGATCGCACACTCCCCGAACCCCATCGGATCGCACACTCCCCGAACCCCATCGGATCGCACACTCCCCACATCCCGAACCCCATCGAATCGCACACTCCCCGAACCCCATCGGATCGCACACTCCCCGAACCCCGAACCCCATCGGATCGCACACTCCCCACACCCCGAACCCCATCGGATCGCACACTCCCCACATCCCGAACCCCATCGGATCGCACACTCCCCACACCCCGAACCCCATTGGATCGCACACTCCCCACACCCCGAACCCCATCGGATCGCACACTCCCCGAACCCCATCGGATCGCACACTCCCCACATCCCGAACCCCATCGGATCGTACACTCCCCACGCCCCGAACCCCATCAGATCGCACACTCCCCGAACCCCATCGGATCGCACACTCCCCACACCCCGAACCCCATCGGATCGCGCACTCCCCACGCCCCGAACCCCATCGGATCGCGCACTCCCCACGCCCCGAACCCCATCGGATCGCACACTCCCCGAACCCCATCGGATCGCACACACCCCGAACCCCGAACCCCATCGGATCGCACGCTCCCCACATCCCAAACCCCATCGGATCGCACACTCCCCGAACCCCATCGGATCGCACACACCCCGAACCCCGAACCCCATCGGATCGCACACTCCCCACATCCCAAACCCCATCGGATCGCACACTCCCCACATCCCGAACCCCATCGGATCGCACACTCCCCGAACCCCGAACCCCATCGGATCGCACACGCCCCACACCCCGAACCCCATCGGATCACACACTCCCCGAACCCCATCGGATCGCAAACTCCCCGAACCCCGAACCCCATCGGATCGCACACTCCCCACACCCCGAACCCCATCGGATCGCACACTCCCCACATCCCGAACCCCATCGGATCGCACACTCCCCACACCCCGCACCCCATCGACACGCTCCCCCTCACCGTCCATCGACACGCTCCCCCTCACCCTCCATCGACACACTCCCCCTCACCCTCCATCGACACATTCCCCCTCACCCTCCATCGACACATTCCCCCTCACCCTCCATCGACACATTCCCCCTCACCCTCCATCGACACACTCCCCCCTCACCCTACATCGAAACACTACCCTCTCTCCATCGAAACACCACCCTCCCTCATCGACACACTCCCCCTCACCCTCCATTGACACACTCCCCCCTCACCCTCCATCGACACGCTCCCCCTCACCCTCCATCGAAACACTCCCCCTCACCCTCCATCGACACACTCCCCCCTCACCCTCCATCGACACACTCCCCCCTCACCCTCCATCGACACACTCCCCCCTCACCCTCCATCGACACGCTCCCCCTCACCCTCCATCGACACACTCCCCCCTCACCCTCCATGGACACGCTCCCCCTCACCCTCCATGGACACACTCCCCCTCACCCTCCATGGACACACTCCCCCTCACCCTCCATGGACACACTCCCCCTCACCCTCCATCGACACATTCCCCCTCACCCTCCATCGACACATTCCCCCTCACCCTCCATCGACACATTCCCCCTCACCCTCCATCGACACACTCCCCCTTGCCCTCCATCGAAACACTACCCTCCATCATTGACACACTCCCCCACACCCTCCATCGACACACTCCCCCTCACCCTCCATCATTGACACACTCCCCCACACCCTCCATCGACACACTCCCCCTCACCCTCCATCATTGACACACTCCCCCACACCCTCCATCGAAACACTCCCCCTCGCCCTCCATCGACACACTCCCCCACACCCTCCATCGACACACTCCCCCTCACCCTCCATCGACACACTCCCCCCTCACCCTACATCGAAACACTACCCTCTCTCCATTGAAACACCACCCTCCCTCATCGACACACTCCCCCTCACCCTCCATGGACACACTCCCCCTCACCCTCCATCGACACACTACCCTCCCTCATCGATACGGTCCCCGCCATCGAAACCCTCTCCCTTTGAATTCCTCCCCTGAACACCACCCATGTTGAAATACTCCACATGCTCCTCAGATCGATGTAGTCCCTCCCCTATAGAAAGAAATCCACCCCTGCACGTTTCTCCTGTGTTGTGGAGGCTGAATTATTCTGCTACTTGATCCGATACCTTATCATGACACATTATGCTCACAACAACGACACCTTTTATTTCTGCAGCACCTCTGACGGCACAGGTATTCCCCCGAATCTGTTATTAATCCAGATTTGACACTGAGCCACATATTAGGAGAGGGGACCAATATCTCAGTCTTCAGTGGCAGATCTCCGGGGAAACCCCATTGGAAGAAAGCAAAGTGAGAGACGGAGATGCTGAGGGAGAGGATATTGGGTTTCAGCGAAAGTCAGAAGTGGGAAAGAAATTTTAAAAATCCAGGAGCCCAGGTGGCTGGAGCGCAGAGCCCTGGGTGCGTCGTGAGGCCTGTGGAAGAGAGAGGGTGGAAGGCCTGACTTGAGGGCACATGGGGGTTGAGAATTTTAACCTCCACCTTCTGCCTGACCGGGCGCCGCTGTCGGGCACAGAGAGGTCCGATCAGGAAACACGGCATGGCGTGAGTTCACAAACAGGCAGCCGAGTCTCAGTGACTTCGGTCTGTGCAGTGACATCTTAGAACAGTTGTATCTGGAGGCTTGGGATACGGTCCCTCACGTGCTGAAGGTCAATGGGTAATCTAGTCACAGCGATGTACAGCGTGGAAATAGACCCTTCAGCCCAACCTGTCCATGCTGACCCAGAGATCCCTAACCCAATCTCGTCCCACCTGCCAGCCCTTGGCCCATATCCCTCCAATCCCTTCCTATCCCTGTCCCCATCCACCTTTTAAATGCTGTCATTGTACCAGCCCCCACCACTTCCTCTGGCAGCTCATTCCACACACGCACCACCCTCTGTGTGAAAAAGTTGCCCCTTAGGTCCCTTTTATTTCTTTCCCCTCTCACCCTAAACATATGCCCCTCTTGTTCTAGACTCTGCCCCCACCCCCCCCATCTCAGGGAAAAGACTTGGCCTGTTTATACTATCCAAGCCCCTCATTATTTTGTAAACCTCTATAAGGTCCCCCTCAGCCTCTGACGCTCCAAGGAAAACAGCCCCAGCCTGTTCAGCCTCTCCCTGTAGCTCAGATCCTCCAAACCCGGCAACACCCTTGTAAATCTTTTCTGAACCCTTTCAAGTTTCACAACATCTTTCCGATAGGAAGGAGACCAGAATTGCACGCAATCTTCCAACAGTGGCCCTAACCAATGTTACAGCCGCAACATGACCTCCCAACTCCTGTACTCAATACTCTGACCAATAAAGGAAAGCATACCAAACGCCTCCTTCACTATCCTATCTACCTGTGACTCCACTTTCAAGGAGCTATGAACGCGCACTCCAAGGTGTTTGAGGCATTTTGAGGATCTGACAGGGTAAGGAGAGAGAGTCGTGCGCAGGGTGGTAAGGTACACCTGGCATCCCAGACAAGGGAACAGAGCATTAAAATGGGTCCGTTTGAGTGGAGGAGTGAGGTTGGTGGCAGACCGTGGAGATGTGGCTTCGTTTTGACCGGATCACTCCCCTGTATTTTTCTCATAGGCAATACTGAACAGCCAGGGTAAAAAGTTCTGGGAGACGCCGGCCTCTATCTGGGACGACATCAACAACGTCGGGCTGCGGTGAGTTGTGGTGCGGGGGGGGATGCTCTGTCTTTCCCAGCCCTCATCTTCGCTTCCCCTCCCCCCACAGTTCAATCAGAGTGTGTCCACGCCCTGGGTTTGCAGCTTTTGAGCAGTGCCATCTCGCTCTGTGACCTCCCGCCTGCCCCCCGTGACAGTCACACAGCACGGGGCACAGATCCGTCCGTCCCACCAGCCCCACACCGACCGACCGGAATCCCAAAGTGAAACGGTCCTCTGCCTGATCGGCCTGAGGTGGTTCGGCCCCTCGAGTGGGCACCCTGCCAGGTTGGGGCGGGGGCAGGTTTTCAGGCGGCTGGGCAGGACAGCCCAAAGGGGTTGACCAACCTCCTGCGCTTCCTCCCCGCAGGGGCCACTACATCTGCTCGGTGTACGCGGCACAGATGATGGTGGAGGCCAAGCGGGGACTGATTGTCATCATCTCCTCGATGGGGGGCCTGCGCTACCTCTTCAATGTGGCATACGGAGTTGGCAAGGCCGCAGTGAGTACATGGGCAGCATGAGCAAACACTCCGCCTGAGCGGTTTCTTCACTTTTGGACAGTTACACTGAAACCAGATCTCCAGTCTGTCAAATCTCTCTCTCTCTTGCTCTCTCTCTCTCACACACTCTCACACACTCTCACACACTCTCACACACTCTCACACACTCTCTCACACTCTCTCACACTCTCTCACACACACACACACACACACTCTTTCTTCCTGTCTCTCTGTCTTTTTCTCTCCCTCCCTCTCCCTTTCCCTCTGTCCCCTCTCTGTTTTTTGGTCTGTGCCTTTCTCCCTTAATTTAACTCTTACAGTCCCCATTTCTCTCTGTCTTTGTCTCTTTCTCTCCCTCCTCATTTCTCACTTTTTTCTGTTTGTGCCTTTCCCCATTTCTCTGTCTTTCTCTCCATCTGTTCCTGTATTTCTCTCTTCCTGTCTTTTTCTCTCTCTCTCTCTCTCTCTTTCTTTCTTTCTTTCTTTCTTTCTTTACCTTTCTCTCTGTCACTGTCTCTCTCTCTCTCTCATACTCTCTTACACTGCCTCTGTCTCCCACTCTGTCTGTCTCTCTCTGCCCCCCTCCCGCGTTGCCTGCCCCCACACACACAGCCTCTGTCTGTCTGTCTGTGCTCAGTGTGACCGGATGGCAGCAGACTGTGCTGAGGAGTTGCGGAGACATGGTGTGTCGTACGTTTCCCTGTGGCCCGGGGCGGTGCGCACCGAGACCATCAACAATTTGATCATCAACAGGCCTGCCAAAACCAAAGCAGAGCAGAAGGTGAGTGAGACAGGGGGGGAGAGAGAGCGCGGGGGGGATGGGGGGGGAGAGAGAGCGCAGGGGGGATGGGGGGGGGAGAGAGAGCGCAGGGGGGATGGGGGGGAGAGAGAGCGCAGGGGGGATGGGGGGGAGAGAGAGCGCAGGGGGGATGGGGGGGAGAGAGAGCGCAGGGGGGATGGGGGGGGAGAGAGAGCGCAGGGGGGATGGGGGGGAGAGAGAGCGCAGGGGGGATGGGGGGGAGAGAGAGCGCGGGGGGGATGGGGGGGAGAGAGAGCGCGGGGGGGATGGGGGGGGAGAGAGCGCGGGGGGATGGGGGGGGAGAGAGCGCGGGGGGATGGGGGGGAAGAGAGCGCGGGGGGGATATCGGAGGGAAGAGAGCGCGGGGGGGATGGGGGGAGAAGAGAGAGCGCGGGGGGGATGGGGGGAGAAGAGAGAGCGCGGGGGGGGATGGGGAGAGAGAGAGAGCACGGGGGGGGAACGGGGAGAGCGCGCAGGTGGGGAACGGGGTGAGAGAGCGTGGGGTGGGGAACGGGGAGAGAGAGGACGCGGGGGGGAACGGGAGAGAGAGCGCAGGGGGGAGCGGGGAGAGAGAGAGAGTTGGGGGCCGGGGGGGGGGGTGGGGGAACGAGCGGTGGGGGACGGGGTGAGGGTAGGAGTGAGTTTGACAGCGCGTGGGCAGTAATTAGTGTCAATCCCTGGTCTCCAGCTTCCTCATGTTATTCCGTGTGGATGTGGCACGGTTTCCCATTAACAGTGCAGGAGCTGAATCCTGCGTCCTGTCTGGTTTCAGGTGGTGGAAATGTTTTCCAGCGGTGAGAGTCCTGAGATGAGTGGCAAGTGCATCGTGGCTTTGGCGACAGGTGTGTAAATCCTTCCCCACTCGGGACATCCCTTATCGGATCAGATCAGATCCTGCTGTGTTCTCTGAGGGGTGTTTGGGGTTTCTCACTGAAAGGGGCTAAACGAACAGTCGCTGTGCAAGTGGGAGAGCTCTGTTTGACTGTGTGGCATCACCTTACAGTTACTGACGCCTGTCATTTGAATTTGCCTGGACGCTCTGTGTGAGGCCAGGTTTATCCCTCCGTTGCTAAATCACCTCAGGTTTCAAGTTCTGCATCCACCCACTTGCACTGAAGGTGTGCGGTGTCCTGCCTGGGGTTCGCCTGACCTGGGACCCGACAGTGCTGGAGGACGTACCTAAATGTGAAGCTGGATGGAGCGAGGAGCCAGTTCCCAAGGGCTGGAAAGCACAGCCGGCTAATCTCTGTCGCATCAGTTGAAATGGTGGGAAACAGACAGGGACAAGCATTTACAGAAACATTTCCCAGCGTCCAGCAGAAAATGTGCTCAGCTGGGAGACGTGAAGTCAGCTTGTAAGGGTCCGTTCTCTGCTCACTTGGATGGGGTCACTCTATTACCAGAGAGTAGCCGCAAGTCCGCCTCGCAAACATGGATGAAACTGGAAATTAACGCCAACGAGAATGAGCTACTCTTGAACGTACATACAGGTCGTAACAACTCCTACAAGCATATTAAAAGGAGGGGAGTAGCTAAAGGAAGCTCATCGGAGGCAGAGCCGAGAGGAATTATTACAGGGAATGGCAGAAATGTTCAGCAAATGTCTCTTCACAGCAGAAAACACGCACTCCACACTAGAAAGGGTGGCAACCGATCAGAAAATTACGATAATGTTCAACAAACGTTCTTGAGAAACCGAAGGGATTCTGGGTCTGCAATATCCCATGGACCTGATGGCCCGTGGCCTCGGATCCGAGGTAAATAGCTCCGAAATTATAAAGGTTGCTGGCTGTAATTTTCCAAACGTCCCCGGACTCTGGGGTAGTCCCGGTGAATTGGAAAGGTTCCAAATCTAACAGCAAAATTGGAGGGAGCGAGAAAACCCGATTTCTCAGCCAGCTGGCCTGTTAACACATCTCAGAAATCACATTGTGAACAGAGTCAACGTTTTCCAAAGAGGAGATTGGTTTTGACAAATTGTTTGCACGATTTCGAGGGCGTGGACTGTCTGAGACTGAGCTGCCGCGAAGTCTCTTCCCTCGCACGGCTGTGGATCTTTGGACATCTCGACCCATGTTTTCAGTTGTCAGGAGTCCAGGGTCAGCAGGCTTGTGGTCTCTCGGGGAGTCGAGGGATGCAGTGGAAAGCAGGTGGGAGAGGAGCCATCCACGGCCCCGGGTTCAGCCAGCATTGTCAGAAACAGGTGGGCAGACCGAGTGCTCTCTTCCTGCTCCAACCTGTGATGGCAGCAGGTCGGAGGAGGAGGAGGGGTGCCCTGAGCTCTCCTGCCCCACCACCTCCTGGATCTTGTTTGAAACTGAAAGGGGCACCGTGCAGCGCAGTGGCCGTGACCAACTTATTCTGTTTGTTGGCTCAGCCTCACCTGCACTGGCCTCTTCCATCCTTGTGGATTGGGAATGTTTGTGGAGCCGCCTCTTCCAGTTCCCAGGCCTCCACCGTTCACGGCTGGATGTGGCAGGACTGCAGAGCTCAGATCAAACTTGTTGGGTGTGGGATCGCTTGGGCTCTCTCCATCACTGGGGCAGGAAGTGAGGACCGCAGATGGGCTGGAGATATGTGTCAAAGAGAGTGTGGTTTCTCTGGAGGGCATGGTCGACCACATGGGAGGGGGAAAGTGTGATCTGTGAAGAGGGGGGAGGTCATCTGCAATGTTCTGTGGTGGAACTGGCCCTCCTGGGAGCAGACGAGGCCGAGGAATTGGGAGGAAGGGATGGTATTTTTACAGGGGTGGGGGGTTGCAGGGTGGGAGGAGGCGTAGTCCAGGCAGCTGTGGGAATCGGTGGGTTTGCGGTAGGTCTGTGTTGAGTCGGTCATCAGAAATGGGAGATGGAGGGGTCCGGGAAGGGGAGGGAGGTGTCCGAGATGGTCCCGCTGGTTTTGAGGTTGGGTTGGAAGGTGTTTTGTTTTTCTCTAGAGGGCATCATTCCCGATGAAGAGTGTATGCCCGAAACATTGCCACTCCTGCTCCCTCAGATGCTGCCTGAGCGGCTGTGCTTTCCCAGCGTCCGTGCTCTGTCTATCACTCGGTGCGCATGTCGTCCTGGTTGGCAGCTGTCCACTGGGCTGACACCTTATCCGTCCTGAGGTGTATCTGGAGTCCTCGCTGCAGTCATCTCCTGCAAGATGTCCACTCGGGGGATCCTATCGTAGGGTTTCCTGAACCGAAGCCGATCAGAGCGCCAGTGGAATCCCATGGTCTGTTGTCTGCTGGACACTTGCTCGTTCAGATCTCCGTCAGCCAACCCCCCCCTACCCACAGTCTCTCCTCTCTGTCTCCACCAGATAAGGACCTGTTGAAGAGGTCGGGCAAGGTGCAGATGACCTGCGACCTGGCAGCTCAGTACGGACTGCAGGACGTGGACGGTGAGTAGTTGGGGCCGCTCGACATAGCCCTTTCTCTCTCTCTGTCTCTTTCTCTCTCTCACGTTTTCGTGGTTTGGCCATCCGGGTCTGTCTTGGAGAGAAAGATGGAGGGAGGGTCGGGAAAGAGTGAAGGCAGGAAGATTGGAGTTGGTGTCATGGCCTATCCTCTGGGGGAGGGGGGGGGGTCAGAGGTTAAGGGTGACCTTTCGCCTTCCGGGAGTCCAACGGTGATCTGGGTTCACTTGTTCCGTGACCGCGGGCCAGCGGTGAGGCCTCAGCGTGATGGTCAGGCCCCTGGGCAGTGAACAGAAGAGGGAAGCCAGTGATAGGAAGGGGGGGGTGGGGGTGTGAGTGTGAGTGATGGGAGTGGGGTCAGTAAAGCCGGAGGGGGGGGCGGGATTATGGTTACAGGGAGTCTGGTGTTGACCAGTTCTCCATCTTCCACGCCACCTCTAGGCCGAGCCCTGGTGAACTATCGATCTCTGAAGTTCCTCTTGCAACAGGTGCCGGGACTGTCCTGGCTGGCCACCCTCATCCCTGGCTTCATCAAGGTCCCCAAGTGGGTTCTCGCATTGGCCGGCAATAAATTCTAAATCCTCCCCACCCCCTCGCCATCTTCATTTCCCCCCCCCGGCCTGTTCCTTCCCTCACTCCCTCCCTCCCTCACCAGAATCGCAGCCAACCCCCCTCTGTCTGACCAAGGTGGTGTGGCTTTTAACCTCGGGCAATCTGGTTGGACGACCATGTCTTGGCGCCATCCTGGCAGTCTCTGCAGTTGGGGATGGGTGGGGTGCGAATTGGAGAGGTGGCTCAGTCAGGTGGGTACCTGAGAAAATGTGACATTAACCGCCCTACACCCACGCTCCCCCCGTTGAGGTAGATAATAACGCCTTCACCTCAAGAGGACAGAAGAACGACCCGCACTCCTTCCCGCCCAACTTTGGGTCTTCCAGGGGAACGACGGTTTGCTACGGTGTCCTTCGTTTAAACACCAGCCCAACCACCTGACCAAAGAGAGGTGCAGACAGTGAGAGGCAGAGAAGAGAGTTTGCCGTGGTAAAATGTTTCTGTTTCTATGCAAGTGATCATCCTCGCAAATCAAACATCACAGCAAAGTCCCTGCAGTGTGGAAACAGACCTTTCAGTCCATCTATTCCACACAAAACCTCAGGAGAGCATCCCACCCAGACTACCTCCCTAACACTGGCCCTGCAACCCTGCATTTCCCATGGCTCACGCACCCATCCATAAGCGCAACTGAGCACTATGGGTAATTTAGCCCGGCCCTTCCACCCTAACCTGTACATCCCTGGGCACTAAGGGTGGATGGGCCGGGCTAAATTACCCAAAGCTGCACGTCCCTGAGCATGGCCAATTCACCCTAAGCGCACATCCCTGGGCACTATGGGTAATTTAGCACGGCCAATCTACTCTAACCTGCACATCCCTGGGAACTATGGGTAATTTAGCACAGCCAATCCACCCTAAACTGCACATCCCTGGGCACTATGGGTAATTTAGCACGGCCAATCCACCCTAAACTGCACATCCCTGGGCACTATGGGTAATTTAGCACGGCCAATCCACCCTAAACTGCACATCCCTGGGAACTATGGGTAATTTAGCACAGCCAATCCACCCTAAACTGCACATCCCTGGGCACTATGGGTAATTTAGCACGGCCAATCTACTCTAACCTGCACATCCCTGGGAACTATGGGTAATTTAGCACAGCCAATCCACCCTAAACTGCACATCCCTGGGCACTATGGGTAATTTAGCACGGCCAATCCACCCTAAACTGCACATCCCTGGGCACTATGGGTAATTTAGCACGGCCAATCCACCCTAACCTGTACATCCCTGGGCACTATGGGTAATTTAGCACGGCCAATCCACCCTAACCTGTACATCCCTGGGCACTATGGGTAATTTAGCACGGCCAATCCACCCTAACCTGCACATCCCTGGGCACTATGGGTAATTTAACACGGCCAATCCACCCTAACCTGTACATCCCTGGGCACTATGGGTAATTTAGCACGGCCAATCTACTCTAACCTGCACATCTTTGGATTGTGGGAGGAAACCCACACGGACACGGAGAGAGAGCACACAAACTACACACAGACAGTTGCCCCGAGGCAGGACCACTGCTCCTGCACTGTCCCCTGGTCATATTCTCTGGGTTGGGGGGCAGTGACCCCGCTGCCATTCCCTCAGCTGTCTGATGTGCAGGTTAGGGTGACATCTCCCTCTACCTGGCCACAATCACCTTAAAATGATGCCCACCCCTCCCCCCACCTGCTCACTGCCAAAGCTGATAGCTGGAGCCTCTCGCTGACTGGGAATCTCTGTTCGGGCCATGGACGTGTGTCCGGCACCAACGTCCGCAGGAATGTCTTCGTCTCATCGATAGAAGCAAGCACAAAGCGGCCCAAGCCACGACGCTGCCTGAGGGCGCTCTGGAAGGAGGTGGGTCGGCCGACATGTTCACACAGGGATCACGGAAGCTGCAGGAGGGCGAGGCTGACCGAACCGCAGCCTCCAGAGAGCCAGTGCTGGGCCGAATGGCCTCCTCCCCTACTGTAACCTTAGCACGGTGCAGCCCAGTACAGGCCCTTCGGCCCACGATGTTGTGCTGACCTTTTATCCAGACTAACCTACGTTTAACTATCACCCATGTGCCTGTCCAAGAGTCGCTCAAATGTGCCTCATGTCTCTGCAGGGCATCCCATGCACCCTCCACACTCTGTTCTGCAATTCTGTCTGTCTGTTGACTCAGTGGGAGTCACTCTCACCCCCGCCCCCCTCGGGGTTGGAGGATTGTGAGTTCAAACCCGGGCCCTGTGGCCCCCAACTCTGAGATCCCAGTAATCTGTCCAAGGAGTGGCCCATCAAGTGAGACGGCAAACCCCTCCCCCCCAGCCCTGGCGCTAAGGCTGAAGGACCTTCCACTGGGACGACGCCTGAAGGTACAAAGGTGATCTGGGCTTTACTATCTCACTTGTGGGATCGCGCTGTGCCCGATCAGCTGTCACCCTTTGTTCTTTACCAACCGCAGCTGCGCATTTTCTTCTAAAGCACTCGCTTGGCTATGCCACTCTGTCAGCCTTTATCACTGGGTTCCAAGGGTTAGGGTTATGAGGAGGGATTACACACAACAGGGTTGTTCCCTGGAAATGAGAAGGTTAAGGTTCAGTGTGGTCAAAGTTTGCGAGATAATAAGGGGAACTGACTGGGCAGAGCGGTAGGAGACAGCAATCATTTCCACAGGGAATCTGGGATTTCAGCAGGGGCACGATGTACACATTAAACCATTCATCAGTAAAATGGGCCGAAAGACCACCTCTGTTCTGCCTCCTTGGCTGTCCTTCAGTTCGAAGAAGTATTTCTACACACAAAACGTGGCCGAGGTTTCACACACTAACAGTAAAATTAACGCATCCATCAATTGTTCATTTTAAATCTACGGTCAATAACTTGGTTAATCAGTGCGTGTGGAGTTAGGTCGCAGATCAATCATAACCTCGCCGATTGACTGAACCTTCTCAAAAGGGGCTGAATGGCCACAGAGTCACACAGCACGGAAACACAGCCTTCAATCCAACTCATCCGTGCCGATCCAGATATCCCTATCCTAATCTAGTCCCAACTGCCAGCACCAGGCCCATATCCCTCCAAACCCTTCTTATCCCTGTCCCCATCCAGATGCCTTTTAAATGCTGTCATTGTACCAGCCTCCACCACTTCCTCTGGCAGCTCATTCCACACCACGTCACCCTCTGTGTGAAAAAGTTGCCCCAGAACTCCCTTTTATGTCTTTCCCCTTCTACCCTAAACCTACGCCTCTCTAGGTCTGGACTCCCTGACCCCAGGGAAAAAACTTTGTCTATTTACCCCTATCCATGCCCCCTCATGATTTTATAAACCTCTATAAGGTCACCCCTCAGCCTCCGACGCTCCAGGGAAAACAGCCCCAGCCTGTTCAGCCTCTCCCTGTAGCTCAAACCCTCCAACCCTGGCAACATCCTTGTAAATCTTTTCTGAACCCTTTCAAGTTTCACAACATCTTTCCAATAGGAAGGAGACCAGAATTGAACACAGTACAGTATTCCAAAAGCAGCCGAACCAAGGTCATGTCCAGCTAATAAGGTGACCCCTCTGCACTGACCAGTAAAGGCAATGCAGGACCCTCCTGTTCCTGTGTGACAGGCTGGAGAAGGAGGCTGAATGGCCTCCTGCTGTTCCTGTGTGGAACATGGTCTGAAACTGCGAGAATGAAACACACAATTATTTACATGCTTTAAAAAGAAGGCACGATCCGAGAAAGAATCTCAGATGGATTAACCCCAGGTGCCAGTCAGTGCGGAGACAGTGAGCCTGTGGTGAGTGAAGGGTGGGTGTTAAGGATGGACCCGATTGAAGATACATTCTGTTTCATCCGACAAACCAGAAGTGTCCGCTCCAGACACTAACCACTCACTAAAGCAGAACACGTGCACATGCTGGAGAGAGAGAGATTCATGGACAGTGACCCTGATGCACCCAGCTTCATGTGTTGGGCAGGGTTTCCCTTTCCCATCCTGCAGTCCACCCAGGGCTGCTGATGCTGGAAGGAGATGTGAAGTTGGAAAAGCGCAGCAGGTCAGAGAGCCTCCGAGGAGCGGGGAGAAGTCACTATCGGAGTGATTGGAGCTGAGGCCCATGAGCTCTGGCGGACAGCAGCTGGCGTGGGTGCTCTCTTTAAACCCGTGTTGACATATCAATTTCTTACATAGCCGTATGTCGTCAAAACCATCAGATTTAAATTTCATAGGTTTTTGGTATTTAAGTGCCTCGTTCAAACTGATCAGCTAAATTTAAAAGTCTGGGTTAAAAACTGCTGCTTGGCCTACTTACTGCACGGCCTTTCCATACAACTGCTTCTGTTCAGACTCTTCACGGACTTGCACATTTTCAAGGTGCTCACAGACATCCGTTTAAAATCTCCTAAGGCCCAGGGGGGGAAAAAACTACCATCTTTTAAAGGGACCACACATTTTCCCCATTTTTGCACATACCACCAAATTCTAACTTCCTGCTCCCCCCGATCCGCAATTACTCCACACACCCAAGCAGACACCACTGTCAATAATAGTCACCGAAAATCCAGAAGAGATTGGAAGCACAATGGTCACCGGTCGCAAATCACTCAGAGAGACGATGGAGTGGATTGGACAGAGGAGTGAGTGAGAGAATGCTGTTGGCTGATTTTGATGGAACAAGTCAAGGTCTATCACCTGCCCTACGCCAAGCTCGAATGCAGTTCAGGTTGGTGAGAGAGAACTTCACAAACCTCAGGAGTAGCCCACTCACCCCTTGTGTGGGAGACTATAGGACCGGGTGGGAGGGTTCATCTCAGAGTGAGGGGTCGCCCATTGAAGACTGAGATGGGGAGGAATTTCTTCTCTCGCCGAAGTGGAGTGGAGAAAGAACAGCCGATCAGGCAACATCCGAGGAGCAGGAGAGTCGCCGTGATATCTTTAGGTTCGCCAAGTGACGTGCCAGCTAAAAAAAACACAACAGATCTTGTTTATCACATGACGTCGCAAAGAGCAGCTGAAAAGCAGGCACAGCGGGTTTCGGAGGTGCAAAGGGTTCTGCTCATGTGTCATCTGTACGTTGGTGTGCATCAGAGAGGTCATCAGGAGGAGCCAGTGTTGGACTGGAGTGGACAAAGTTAAAAATCACACAACACCAGGTTATAGTCCAACAGGTTTAATTGGAAGCACTAGCTTTTGGAGCACTGCCCCTTCATCAGGCATTTCACCCTGGCTATTGCAGAATTCCCAACAAAATTCAATTTGTCCATTTAATACCCGCCACAATTATGTGATTTTCTTTTCCCCCACCTTCAAAGCCAACTTCTGAAATTATTAGATTACGAATCTTCATAAGAATTGAAAGCATTTTGTAATTTGGCAAAGGAGTTTGTGAAGACGGAGAAGAATAAGTAAACCAGAGAAAAAGGATCATATGCCACAGGTATATAAAAATGAAATTATGAGCAGGGACAACTGTGGACTGTTTCCACACAGAGATGGGAAAAGTTAGAATTGGGGAATAAAGCAACACAAATTTTGTGTCCGTCTCCACACAGACACCTCCCAGAAATACTGGGGAACACTGGTGCAAATGAGGAACTGAAGGATGTTAGTGAAAGTCAGACATAAGTGGGACTGGAACGTCACTTGGCGACTCTCCTGCTCCTCGGATGCTGCCTGATCAGCTGTTCTATCCCCACTCCACAATCTGTAGCTGACAGGTGAGTGCAGAGATTAGATTAGATTAGACTTACAGTGTGGAAACAGGCCCTTCGGCCCAACAAGTCCACATCGACCCGCCGAAGCGCAACCCACCCATACCCCTACATATTACCCCTTACCTAACACTACGGGCAATTTAGCTTGGCCAATTCACCTGACCCGCACATCTTTGGACTGTGGGAGGAAACCGGAGCACCCGGAGGAAACCCACGCAGACACGGGGAGAACGTGCAAACTCCACACAGTCAGTCGCCTGAGTCGGGAATTGAACCCGGGTCTACAGGCGCTGTGAGGCAGCAGTGCTAACCACTGTGCCACCGTGCCGCCCACACGGCGTTAGTCTTCCAAAATTCCGTAGACTTGGAAGACGTCGCTGCAGATTGGAAGTTGGCAAATGTAACTCGCATCATTTCAGAAGGGAAGGAGGAAGAACATGGGGAGCTACAGCCCTCTTAGCCGGACAGTTGCCAGAACTATGGTAAAGGATGTGAGAAACGGGACACCTAGGAAATACAAGAGAGAATCTCCACGGACTTCTGAAAGGGAATGACATACACACAGATATCGGGAGGCAGTCCAGAGAAGGTTCCCTCGATCCGATCCCGAGGGAAGAACAAGAGAGAACCTTATTGAGACAGACAACGCGAGAGGGGAGACCGATGGGGGGAGACGTGGAGAGGGTGTTAGCCCCTTGTGTGGGAGAGTCGAGGACCAGGGTGGGGGGGCATCTCAGAGTGAGTTATCACCCATTGGAGACGGGGAGGAATTTCTTCTCTCTCCGAGTTGAGGTGGGGGTGGGGAATCGAGGCTGGGTCAATAAAAATCTCTGTCTTGCATATATTTAATCAGGATAGGGAGTCAAGGGTGACGGGGAAAATGCAGGAAAGTGGGAGTTGATGAGGGAATTGAATGCTGCAATGGATTCGATGGGCTGAATGACCATATTCTGCTCCCATCGATTATGTTGATCACATCTGTGAAGAGTGTTTTGATGATGGATCTGAAAGAGTTGATAAGGAGGATCCAGTGGATGTGGTTTCTTTGCATTTTGGATGGGGGGGGGGATGGCATGGGAACAAGAGCAGAGATGAGGAGTGAATGGGTCATACTCAAGTTGGGGAACCACAAGGATCAGTACTTGGGCCCCAGCACTTCACAGTATTTTATATGAATGATGTAGCGTAATGTTTATGTAATTTCACACTGAATGAGGTGGGATTGGCAGCCAAGATGACCCGGGGTGACTGACAGATTTGTGACTTATTCTATCTTCACCTCAAAACTGCTCAGTAACCACCGCATTTAGACATGCAAAGGGTCCCGCCGGGGACTGTAAAATAGGAAATAAGGGACGGAGGGGGTTAAGGAGGGTCCCGACGGGGGATATAAAATATTAAACAGGGACGGAAGGGGTTAAGGAGGGTCCCGACGGAGGATATAAAATATTAAACAGGGACAGAGGGATTGAGGAGGGTCCCGACGGAGGATATAAAATATTAAACTGGGACGGAGGGGGTTAAGGAGGGTCCCGACGGGGGATATAAAATATTACGCAGGGACGGAGGGGGTTAAGGAGGGTTCCGACAGTCGATATAAAATATTAAACAGGGACAGAGGGGGTTAAGGAGGGTCCTGACGGAGGATATAAATTATTAAACAGGGACGGAGGGGGTTAAGGAGGGTCCCGACGGGGGATATAAAATATTAAACAGGTACGGAAGGGGTTAAAGAGGGTCCCAACGGAGGATATAAAATATCAAATAGGAACGGAGGCGGGTAAGGAGGGTCCGGACGGGGGATATAAAATATTAAACAGGGACGGAGGGGGTTAAGGAGGGTCCCAACGGGGGATATAAACTATTAAACAGGGACGGAGGGGGTTAAGGAGGGTCCCGACGGAGGACATAAAATATTAAACAGGGACGGAGGGGGTTAGGGAGGGTCCCGACTGGGGATATAAAATATTAAGCTGGTACGGAGGGGGTTAAGGAGGGTCCTGACGGAGGATATAAAATATTAAACAGGGACAGAGGGGGGTAAGGAGGGTCCCGACGGGGGGATATAAAATATTAAGCAGGGACGGAGGGGGTTAAGGAGGGTTCCGACGGTCGATATAAAATATTAAACAGGGACGGAGGGGGTTAAGGAGGGTCCCGACGGAGGATATAAAATATTAAACAGGGACGGAGGGGGTTAAGGAGGGTCCCAACGGAGGATATAAAATATTAAACAGGGACGGAGGGTCCCGACGGTCGATATAAAATATTAAACAGGGACAGAGGGGGTTAAGGAGGGTCCCGACAGGAGATATAAAATATTAAACAGGGACGGAGGGGCTTAAGGAGGGTCCCGACGGGGGATATAAAATATTAAACAGGTACGGAAGGGGTTAAAGAGGGTCCCGACGGAGGATCTAAAATATCAAATAGGAACGGAGGGGGGTAAGGAGGGTCCCGACGGGGGGATATAAAATATTAAGCAGGGACGGAGGGGGTTAAGGAGGGTTCCGACGGTCGATATAAAATATTAAACAGGGACGGAGGGGGTTAAGGAGGGTCCCGACGGAGGATATAAAATATTACGCAGGGACGGAGGGGGTTAAGGAGGGTTCCGACAGTCGATATAAAATATTAAACAGGGACAGAGGGGGTTAAGGAGGGTCCTGACGGAGGATATAAATTATTAAACAGGGACGGAGGGGGTTAAGGAGGGTCCCGACGGAGGATATAAAATATTAAACAGGGACGGAGGGGGTTAAGGAGGGTCCCGATGAGGAATATAAAATATTAAAAAGGGACGGAGGGGGTTAAGGAGGGTCCCGAAGGGGGATATAAAATATTAAACAGGGACGGAGGGGGTTAAGGAGGGTCCCGACTGGGTATATAAAATATTGAGCTGGTACGGAGGGGGTTAAGGAGGGTCCTGACGGAGGATATAAAATATTAAACAGGGACGGAGGTTCCCAACGGTCGATATAAAATATTAAAAAGGGACGGAGGGGGTTGAGGAGGGTCCTGACGGGGGATATAAAATATTAAGCAGGTACGGAGGGGGTTAAGGAGGGTCCCGACAGGAGATATAAAATATTAAACAGGGACGGGGGGGTTAAGGAGGGTCCCGACGGAGTATATAAAATATTAAACAGGGACGGAGGGGGTTAAGGAGGGTCCCGACAGGAGATATAAAATATTAAACAGGGACGGGGGGGTTCAGGTGGGTCCCGATGGAGGATATGAAATATTAAACAGGGACGGAGGGGGATACGGAGGGTCCCGATGGAGGATATGAAATATTAAACAGGGACGGGGGGGTTAAGGAGGGTCCCGACCGAGGATGTAAAATATTAAACAGGGACGGAGGGGGTTAAGGAGGGTCCCGACGGTCGATATAAAATATTAAAAAGGGACGGAGGGGGTTAAGGAGGGTCCCGACGGTCGATATAAAATGTTAAACAGGGACGGAGGGTCCCGACGGTCGATATAAAATATTAAACAGGGACAGAGGGGGTTAAGGAGGGTCCCGACAGGAGATATAAAATATTAAACAGGGACGGGGGGGTTAAGGAGGGTCCCGACGGAGGATATAAAATATTAAACACGGACGGAGGGGGTTAAGGAGGGTCTCGACGGAGGATATAAAATATTAAACAGGGACGGAGGGGGTTAAGGAGGGTCCCGACTGGGGATACAAAATATTAAACAGGGACGGAGGGGGTTAAGGAGGGTCCCGATGGGGGATATAAAATATTAAACAGGGACAGAGGGGTTAAGGAGGGTCCTGTCGGGGGATATAAAATATTAAACAGGGGACGGAGAGGGTTAAGGAGGGTCCCGACGGGGGATATAAAATATTAAACAGGGACGGAGGGGGTTAAGGAGGGTCCCGACGGGGGATATAAAATATTAAACAGGGACGGAGGGGGTTAAGGCGGGTCCTGACGGGGGATATAAAATATTACGCAGGGACGGAGGGGGTTAAGGAGGGTTCCGACGGTCGATATAAAATATTAAACAGGGACAGAGGGGTTAAGGAGGGTCCTGACGGGGGATATAAAACATTAAACTGGGACGGAGGGGGTTAAGGAGGGTCCCGACGGGGGATATAAAATATTACGCAGGGACGGAGGGGGTTAAGGAGGGTTCCGACGGTCGATATAAAATATTAAACAGGGACAGAGGGGTTAAGGAGGGTCCTGACGGGGGATATAAAACATTAAACTGGGACGGAGGGGGTTAAGGAGGGTCCCGACGGGGGATATAAAATATTAAACAGGGACGGAGGGGTTAAGGAGGGTCCCGACGGGGGATATAAAACATTAAACAGGGACGGAGGGGGTTAAGGAGGGTCCCGATGGGGGATATGAAATATTAAACAGGGACGGAGGGGGTTAAGGAGGGTTCCGACGGTCGATATAAAATATTAAACAGGGACAGAGGGGTTAAGGAGGGTCCTGACGGGGGATATAAAACATTAAACTGGGACGGAGGGGGTTAAGGAGGGTCCCGACGGGGGATATAAAACATTAAACAGGGACGGAGGGGGTTAAGGAGGGTCCCGATGGGGGATATCAAATATTAAACAGGGACGGAGGGGGTTAAGGAGGGTTCCGACGGTCGATATAAAATATTAAACAGGGACAGAGGGGTTAAGGAGGGTCCTGACGGGGGATATAAAACATTAAACTGGGACGGAGGGGGTTAAGGAGGGTCCCGACGGGGGATATAAAACATTAAACAGGGACGGAGGGGGTTAAGGAGGGTCCCGACGGGGGATATGAAATATTAAACAGGGACGGAGGGGGATACGGAGGGTCCCGACGGGGGATATAAAATATTAAACAGGGACGGAATGGATTGAGGAGGGTCCCAACGGTGGCTAAAAAATATTAAACAGGGACGGAGGGTGTTAAGGAGGGTCCCGACGGAGGATATAAATTATTAAACAGAGACGGAGGGGGTTAAGGAGGGTCCCGACGGAGAATATTAATTTTTAAACAGAGATGGAGGGGGTTAAGGAGAGTCCCGACTGGGGATTTAAAATATTAAGCTGGTACGGAGGGGGTTAAGGAGGGTCCCGATGATGGATGTAAAATATTAAACAGGGACGGAGGGGGTTAAGGAGGGTCCCGACGGGGGATATAAAATATTAAACAGGGACGGAAGGGGTTAAGGAGGGTCCCGACGGAGGACGTAAAATATTAAACAGGGACGGAGGGGGTTAAGGAAGGTCCCGACGGGGGATAGAAAATATTTAACTGGGACGGAGGGGGTTAAGGAGGGTCCCGACGGGGGAAATAAAAAATTAAACAGGGACGAAGGGGGTTCAGGAGGGTCCCGACGGGGGATAGAAAATATTAAACAGGGACGGAGGGGGCTAAGGAGGGTCCCGACGGAGGACATAAAATATTAAACAGGGACGGAGGGGGTTAGGTAGGGTCCCGACTGGGGATATAAAATATTAAGCTGGTACGGAGGGGGTTAAGGAGGGTCCTGACGGAGGATATAAAATATTAAACAGGGACGGAGGGTCCCGACGGTCGATATAAAATATTAAAAAGGGACGGAGGGGGTTAAGGAGGGTCCTGACTGGGGATATAAAATATTAAGTAGGTACGGACGGGGTTAAGGAGGGTCCCGACAGGAGATATAAAATATTAAACAGGGACGGGGGGGGTTAAGGAGGGTCCCGACGGAGGATATAAAATATTAAACACGGACGGAGGGGGTTAAGGAGGGTCTCGACGGAGGATATGAAATATTAAACAGGGACGGAGGGGGTTAAGGAGGGTCCCGACGGGGGATATAAAATATTAAACAGGGACGGAGGGAATTAAGGAGGGTCCCGACGGAAGACATAAAATATTAAACAGGGACGGAGGGGGTTAAGGAGGGTCCTGACGGTGAATAAAAAATATTAAACAGGTACGGAAGGGGTTAAAGAGGGTCCCGACGGAGGATATAAAATATCAAATAGGAACGGAGGGGGTTAAGGAGGGTCCCGACGGGGGATATAAAATATTAAACAGGGACGGAGGGGGTTAAGGAGGGTCCCGACGGGGGATATAAAATATTAAACAGGGACGGAGGGGGTTAAGGAGGGTTCCGACGGTCGATATAAAATATTAAACAGGGACAGAGGGGTTAAGGAGGGTCCTGACGGGGGATATAAAACATTAAACTGGGACGGAGGGGGTTAAGGAGGGTCCCGACGGGGGATATAAAACATTAAACAGGGACGGAGGGGGTTAAGGAGGGTCCCGACGGGGGATATGAAATATTAAACAGGGACGGAGGGGGATACGGAGGGTCCCGACGGGGGATATAAAATATTAAACAGGGACGGAATGGATTGAGGAGGGTCCCAACGGTGGCTAAAAAATATTAAACAGGGACGGAGGGTGTTAAGGAGGGTCCCGACGGAGGATATAAATTATTAAACAGAGACGGAGGGGGTTAAGGAGGGTCCCGACGGAGAATATTAATTATTAAACAGAGATGGAGGGGGTTAAGGAGAGTCCCGACTGGGGATTTAAAATATTAAGCTGGTACGGAGGGGGTTAAGGAGGGTCCCGATGATGGATGTAAAATATTAAACAGGGACGGAGGGGGTTAAGGAGGGTCCCGACGGGGGATATAAAATATTAAACAGGGACGGAAGGGGTTAAGGAGGGTCCCGACGGAGGACGTAAAATATTAAACAGGGACGGAGGGGGTTAAGGAAGGTCCCGACGGGGGATAGAAAATATTTAACAGGGACGGAGGGGGTTAAGGAGGGTCCCGACGGGGGAAATAAAAAATTAAACAGGGACGAAGGGGGTTCAGGAGGGTCCCGACGGGGGATAGAAAATATTAAACAGGGACGGAGGGGGTTAAGGAGGGTCCCGACGGGGGATAGAAAATATTAAACAGGGACGGAGGGGGCTAAGGAGGGTCCCGACGGAGGACATAAAATATTAAACAGGGACGGAGGGGGTTAGATAGGGTCCCGACTGGGGATATAAAATATTAAGCTGGTACGGAGGGGGTTAAGGAGGGTCCTGACGGAGGATATAAAATATTAAACAGGGACGGAGGGTCCCGACGGTCGATATAAAATATTAAAAAGGGACGGAGGGGGTTAAGGAGGGTCCTGACTGGGGATATAAAATATTAAGTAGGTACGGACGGGGTTAAGGAGGGTCCCGACAGGAGATATAAAATATTAAACAGGGACGGGGGGGGTTAAGGAGGGTCCCGACGGAGGATATAAAATATTAAACACGGACGGAGGGGGTTAAGGAGGGTCTCGACGGAGGATATGAAATATTAAACAGGGACGGAGGGGGTTAAGGAGGGTCCCGACGGGGGATATAAAATATTAAACAGGGACGGAGGGAATTAAGGAGGGTCCCGACGGAAGACATAAAATATTAAACAGGGACGGAGGGGGTTAAGGAGGGTCCCGACGGTGAATAAAAAATATTAAACAGGTACGGAAGGGGTTAAAGAGGGTCCCGACGGAGGATATAAAATATCAAATAGGAACGGAGGGGGGTATGGAGGGTCCGGACGGGGGATATAAAATATTAAACAGGGACGGAGGGGGTTAAGGAGGGTCCCGACGGGGGATATAAAATATTAAACAGGGACGGAGGGGGTTAAGGAGGGTCCTGACGGGGGATATAAAATATTACGCAGGGACGGAGGGGGTTAAGGAGGGTCCCGACGGGGGATATAAAATATTAAACAGGGACGGAGGGGGTTAAGGAGGGTCCCGACGGAGGATATAAAATATTAAACAGGGACGGAGGGTCCCGACGGTCGATATAAAATATTAAACAGGGACGGAGGGTCCCGACGGTCGATATAAAATATTAAACAGGGACAGATGGGGTTAAGGAGGGTCCCGACAGGAGATTTAAAATATTAAACAGGGACGGGGGGGTTAAGGAGGGTCCCGACGGAGGATATAAAATATTAAACACGGACGGAGGGGGTTAAGGAGGGTCTCGACGGAGGATATGAAATATTAAACAGGGACGGAGGGGGTTAAGGAGGGTCCCAACGGGGGATATAAAATATTAAACAGGGACAGAGGGGGTTAAGGAGGGTCCCGACGGGGGATATAAAATATTAAACAGGGACGGAGGGGGTTAAGGAGGGTCCCGACGGGGGATATAAAATATTAAACAGGGACGGAGGGGGTTAAGGAGGGTCCTGACGGGGGATATAAAATATTAAACAGGGACGGAGGGGGTTAAGGAGGGTCCTGACATGGGATATAAAATATTAAACAGGGACGGAGGGGGTTAAGGAGGGTCCCCACGGGGGATATAAAATATTAAACAGGGACGGAGGGGGTTAAGGAGGGTCCCGACGGAGGATATAAAATATTAAACAGGGACGGAGGGTCCCGACGGTCGATAGAAAATATGAAACAGGGACGGAGGGTCCCGACGGTCGATATAAAATATTAAACAGGGACAGATGGGGTTAAGGAGGGTCCCGACAGGAGATTTAAAATATTAAACAGGGACGGGGGGGTTAAGGAGGGTCCCGACGGAGGATATAAAATATTAAACACGGACGGAGGGGGTTAAGGAGGGTCTCGACGGAGGATATGAAATATTAAACAGGGACGGAGGGGGTTAAGGAGGGTCCCGACGGGGGATATGAAATATTAAACAGGGACAGAGGGGGTTAAGGAGGGTCCCGACGGGGGATATAAAATATTAAACAGGGACGGAGGGGGTTAAGGAGGGTCCCGACGGGGGATATAAAATATTAAACAGGGACGGAGGGGGTTAAGGAGGGTCCTGACGGGGGATATAAAATATTAAACAGGGACGGAGGGGGTTAAGGAGGGTCCCAACGGGGGATATAAAATATTAAACAGGGACGGAGGGGGTTAAGGAGGGTCCCGACGGAGGATATAAAATATTAAACAGGGACGGAGGGTCCCGACGGTCGATATAAAATATTAAACAGGGACGGAGGGTCCCGACGGTCGATATAAAATATTAAACAGGGACAGATGGGGTTAAGGAAGGTCCCGACAGGAGATTTAAAATATTAAACAGGGACGGGGGGGTTAAGGAGGGTCCCGATGGATGATATAAAATATTAAACACGGACGGAGGGGGTTAAGGAGGGTCTCGACGGAGGATATGAAATATTAAACAGGGACGGAGGGGGTTAAGGAGGGTCCCGACGGGGGATATAAAATATTAAACAGGGACAGAGGGGGTTAAGGAGGGTCCCGACGGGGGATATAAAATATTAAACAGGGACGGAGGGGGTTAAGGAGGCTCCCGACGGGGGATATAAAATATTAAACAGGTACGGAAGGGGTTAAAGAGGGTCCCGACGGAGGATCTAAAATATCAAATAGGAACGGAGGGGGGTAAGGAGGGTCCCGACGGGGGGATATAAAATATTAAGCAGGGACGGAGGGGGTTAAGGAGGGTTCCGACGGTCGATATAAAATATTAAACAGGGACGGAGGGGGTTAAGGAGGGTCCCGACGGAGGATATAAAATATTACGCAGGGACGGAGGGGGTTAAGGAGGGTTCCGACAGTCGATATAAAATATTAAACAGGGACAGAGGGGGTTAAGGAGGGTCCTGACGGAGGATATAAATTATTAAACAGGGACGGAGGGGGTTAAGGAGGGTCCCGACGGGGGATATAAAATATTAAACAGGTACGGAAGGGGTTAAAGAGGGTCCCAACGGAGGATATAAAATATCAAATAGGAACGGAGGCGGGTAAGGAGGGTCCGGACGGGGGATATAAAATATTAAACAGGGACGGAGGGGGTTAAGGAGGGTCCCAACGGGAGATATAAACTATTAAACAGGGACGGAGGGGGTTAAGGAGGGTCCCGACGGAGGACATAAAATATTAAACAGGGACGGAGGGGGTTAGGGAGGGTCCCGACTGGGGATATAAAATATTAAGCTGGTACGGAGGGGGTTAAGGAGGGTCCTGACGGAGGATATAAAATATTAAACAGGGACAGAGGGGGGTAAGGAGGGTCCCGACGGGGGGATATAAAATATTAAGCAGGGACGGAGGGGGTTAAGGAGGGTTCCGACGGTCGATATAAAATATTAAACAGGGACGGAGGGGGTTAAGGAGGGTCCCGACGGAGGATATAAAATATTAAACAGGGACGGAGGGGGTTAAGGAGGGTCCCAACGGAGGATATAAAATATTAAACTGGGACGGAGGGTCCCGACGGTCGATATAAAATATTAAACAGGGACAGAGGGGGTTAAGGAGGGTCCCGACAGGAGATATAAAATATTAAACAGGGACGGAGGGGCTTAAGGAGGGTCCCGACGGGGGATATAAAATATTAAACAGGTACGGAAGGGGTTAAAGAGGGTCCCGACGGAGGATCTAAAATATCAAATAGGAACGGAGGGGGGTAAGGAGGGTCCCGACGGGGGGATATAAAATATTAAGCAGGGACGGAGGGGGTTAAGGAGGGTTCCGACAGGAGATATAAAATATTAAACAGGGACGGAGGGGGTTAAGGAGGGTCCCGACGGAGGATATAAAATATTACGCAGGGACGGAGGGGGTTAAGGAGGGTTCCGACAGTCGATATAAAATATTAAACAGGGACAGAGGGGGTTAAGGAGGGTCCTGACGGAGGATATAAATTATTAAACAGGGACGGAGGGGGTTAAGGAGGGTCCCGACGGAGGATATAAAATATTAAACAGGGACGGAGGGGGTTAAGGAGGGTCCCGATGAGGAATATAAAATATTAAAAAGGGACGGAGGGGGTTAAGGAGGGTCCCGAAGGGGGATATAAAATATTAAACAGGGACGGAGGGGGTTAAGGAGGGTCCCGACTGGGTATATAAAATATTGAGCTGGTACGGAGGGGGTTAAGGAGGGTCCTGACGGAGGATATAAAATATTAAACAGGGACGGAGGTTCCCGACGGTCGATATAAAATATTAAAAAGGGACGGAGGGGGTTGAGGAGGGTCCTGACGGGGGATATAAAATATTAAGCAGGTACGGAGGGGGTTAAGGAGGGTCCCGACAGGAGATATAAAATATTAAACAGGGACGGGGGGGTTAAGGAGGGTCCCGACGGAGTATATAAAATATTAAACAGGGACGGAGGGGGTTAAGGAGGGTCCCGACAGGAGATATAAAATATTAAACAGGGACGGGGGGGTTCAGGTGGGTCCCGATGGAGGATATGAAATATTAAACAGGGACGGAGGGGGATACGGAGGGTCCCGATGGAGGATATGAAATATTAAACAGGGACGGGGGGTTAAGGAGGGTCCCGACCGAGGATGTAAAATATTAAACAGGGACGGAGGGGGTTAAGGAGGGTCCCGACGGTCGATATAAAATATTAAAAAGGGACGGAGGGGGTTAAGGAGGGTCCCGACGGTCGATATAAAATGTTAAACAGGGACGGAGGGTCCCGACGGTCGATATAAAATATTAAACAGGGACAGAGGGGGTTAAGGAGGGTCCCGACAGGAGATATAAAATATTAAACAGGGACGGGGGGGTTAAGGAGGGTCCCGACGGAGGATATAAAATATTAAACACGGACGGAGGGGGTTAAGGAGGGTCTCGACGGAGGATATAAAATATTAAACAGGGACGGAGGGGGTTAAGGAGGGTCCCGACTGGGGATACAAAATATTAAACAGGGACGGAGGGGGTTAAGGAGGGTCCCGATGGGGGATATAAAATATTAAACAGGGACAGAGGGGTTAAGGAGGGTCCTGTCGGGGGATATAAAATATTAAACAGGGGACGGAGAGGGTTAAGGAGGGTCCCGACGGGGGATATAAAATATTAAACAGGGACGGAGGGGGTTAAGGAGGGTCCCGACGGGGGATATAAAATATTAAACAGGGACGGAGGGGGTTAAGGCGGGTCCTGACGGGGGATATAAAATATTACGCAGGGACGGAGGGGGTTAAGGAGGGTTCCGACGGTCGATATAAAATATTAAACAGGGACAGAGGGGTTAAGGAGGGTCCTGACGGGGGATATAAAACATTAAACTGGGACGGAGGGGGTTAAGGAGGGTCCCGACGGGGGATATAAAATATTACGCAGGGACGGAGGGGGTTAAGGAGGGTTCCGACGGTCGATATAAAATATTAAACAGGGACAGAGGGGTTAAGGAGGGTCCTGACGGGGGATATAAAACATTAAACTGGGACGGAGGGGGTTAAGGAGGGTCCCGACGGGGGATATAAAATATTAAACAGGGACGGAGGGGTTAAGGAGGGTCCCGACGGGGGATATAAAACATTAAACAGGGACGGAGGGGGTTAAGGAGGGTCCCGATGGGGGATATGAAATATTAAACAGGGACGGAGGGGGTTAAGGAGGGTTCCGACGGTCGATATAAAATATTAAACAGGGACAGAGGGGTTAAGGAGGGTCCTGACGGGGGATATAAAACATTAAACTGGGACGGAGGGGGTTAAGGAGGGTCCCGACGGGGGATATAAAACATTAAACAGGGACGGAGGGGGTTAAGGAGGGTCCCGATGGGGGATATGAAATATTAAACAGGGACGGAGGGGGTTAAGGAGGGTTCCGACGGTCGATATAAAATATTAAACAGGGACAGAGGGGTTAAGGAGGGTCCTGACGGGGGATATAAAACATTAAACTGGGACGGAGGGGGTTAAGGAGGGTCCCGACGGGGGATATAAAACATTAAACAGGGACGGAGGGGGTTAAGGAGGGTCCCGACGGGGGATATGAAATATTAAACAGGGACGGAGGGGGATACGGAGGGTCCCGACGGGGGATATAAAATATTAAACAGGGACGGAATGGATTGAGGAGGGTCCCAACGGTGGCTAAAAAATATTAAACAGGGACGGAGGGTGTTAAGGAGGGTCCCGACGGAGGATATAAATTATTAAACAGAGACGGAGGGGGTTAAGGAGGGTCCCGACGGAGAATATTAATTTTTAAACAGAGATGGAGGGGGTTAAGGAGAGTCCCGACTGGGGATTTAAAATATTAAGCTGGTACGGAGGGGGTTAAGGAGGGTCCCGATGATGGATGTAAAATATTAAACAGGGACGGAGGGGGTTAAGGAGGGTCCCGACGGGGGATATAAAATATTAAACAGGGACGGAAGGGGTTAAGGAGGGTCCCGACGGAGGACGTAAAATATTAAACAGGGACGGAGGGGGTTAAGGAAGGTCCCGACGGGGGATAGAAAATATTTAACTGGGACGGAGGGGGTTAAGGAGGGTCCCGACGGGGGAAATAAAAAATTAAACAGGGACGAAGGGGGTTCAGGAGGGTCCCGACGGGGGATAGAAAATATTAAACAGGGACGGAGGGGGCTAAGGAGGGTCCCGACGGAGGACATAAAATATTAAACAGGGACGGAGGGGGTTAGGTAGGGTCCCGACTGGGGATATAAAATATTAAGCTGGTACGGAGGGGGTTAAGGAGGGTCCCGACGGAGGATATAAAATATTAAACAGGGACGGAGGGTCCCGACGGTCGATATAAAATATTAAACAGGGACGGAGGGTCCCGACGGTCGATATAAAATATTAAACAGGGACAGATGGGGTTAAGGAAGGTCCCGACAGGAGATTTAAAATATTAAACAGGGACGGGGGGGTTAAGGAGGGTCCCGATGGATGATATAAAATATTAAACACGGACGGAGGGGGTTAAGGAGGGTCTCGACGGAGGATATGAAATATTAAACAGGGACGGAGGGGGTTAAGGAGGGTCCCGACGGGGGATATAAAATATTAAACAGGGACAGAGGGGGTTAAGGAGGGTCCCGACGGGGGATATAAAATATTAAACAGGGACGGAGGGGGTTAAGGAGGCTCCCGACGGGGGATATAAAATATTAAACAGGTACGGAAGGGGTTAAAGAGGGTCCCGACGGAGGATCTAAAATATCAAATAGGAACGGAGGGGGGTAAGGAGGGTCCCGACGGGGGGATATAAAATATTAAGCAGGGACGGAGGGGGTTAAGGAGGGTCCGACGGTCGATATAAAATATTAAACAGGGACGGAGGGGGTTAAGGAGGGTCCCGACGGAGGATATAAAATATTACGCAGGGACGGAGGGGGTTAAGGAGGGTCCGACAGTCGATATAAAATATTAAACAGGGACAGAGGGGGTTAAGGAGGGTCCTGACGGAGGATATAAATTATTAAACAGGGACGGAGGGGGTTAAGGAGGGTCCCGACGGGGGATATAAAATATTAAACAGGTACGGAAGGGGTTAAAGAGGGTCCCCACGGAGGATATAAAATATCAAATAGGAACGGAGGCGGGTAAGGAGGGTCCGGACGGGGGATATAAAATATTAAACAGGGACGGAGGGGGTTAAGGAGGGTCCCAACGGGAGATATAAACTATTAAACAGGGACGGAGGGGGTTAAGGAGGGTCCCGACGGAGGACATAAAATATTAAACAGGGACGGAGGGGGTTAGGGAGGGTCCCGACTGGGGATATAAAATATTAAGCTGGTACGGAGGGGGTTAAGGAGGGTCCTGACGGAGGATATAAAATATTAAACAGGGACAGAGGGGGTAAGGAGGGTCCCGACGGGGGGATATAAAATATTAAGCAGGGACGGAGGGGGTTAAGGAGGGTTCCGACGGTCGATATAAAATATTAAACAGGGACGGAGGGGGTTAAGGAGGGTCCCGACGGAGGATATAAAATATTAAACAGGGACGGAGGGGGTTAAGGAGGGTCCCAACGGAGGATATAAAATATTAAACAGGGACGGAGGGTCCCGACGGTCGATATAAAATATTAAACAGGGACAGAGGGGGTTAAGGAGGGTCCCGACAGGAGATATAAAATATTAAACAGGGACGGAGGGGCTTAAGGAGGGTCCCGACGGGGGATATAAAATATTAAACAGGTACGGAAGGGGTTAAAGAGGGTCCCGACGGAGGATCTAAAATATCAAATAGGAACGGAGGGGGGTAAGGAGGGTCCCGACGGGGGGATATAAAATATTAAGCAGGGACGGAGGGGGTTAAGGAGGGTTCCGACGGTCGATATAAAATATTAAACAGGGACGGAGGGGGTTAAGGAGGGTCCCGACGGAGGATATAAAATATTACGCAGGGACGGAGGGGGTTAAGGAGGGTTCCGACAGTCGATATAAAATATTAAACAGGGACAGAGGGGGGTAAGGAGGTTCCTGACGGAGGATATAAATTATTAAACAGGGACGGAGGGGGTTAAGGAGGGTCCTGACGGAGGATATAAATTATTAAACAGGGACGGAGGGGGTTAAGGAGGGTCCCGACGGAGGATATAAAATATTAAACAGGGACGGAGGGGGTTAAGGAGGGTCCCGATGAGGAATATAAAATATTAAAAAGGGACGGAGGGGGTTAAGGAGGGTCCCGAAGGGGGATATAAAATATTAAACAGGGACGGAGGGGGTTAAGGAGGGTCCCGACTGGGTATATAAAATATTGAGCTGGTACGGAGGGGGTTAAGGAGGGTCCTGACGGAGGATATAAAATATTAAACAGGGACGGAGGTTCCCGACGGTCGATATAAAATATTAAAAAGGGACGGAGGGGGTTGAGGAGGGTCCTGACGGGGGATATAAAATATTAAGCAGGTACGGAGGGGGTTAAGGAGGGTCCCGACAGGAGATATAAAATATTAAACAGGGACGGGGGGGTTAAGGAGGGTCCCGACGGAGTATATAAAATATTAAACAGGGACGGAGGGGGTTAAGAAGGGTCCCGACAGGAGATATAAAATATTAAACAGGGACGGGGGGGTTCAGGTGGGTCCCGATGGAGGATATGAAATATTAAACAGGGACGGAGGGGGATACGGAGGGTCCCGATGGAGGATATGAAATATTAAACAGGGACGGGGGGGTTAAGGAGGGTCCCGACCGAGGATGTAAAATATTAAACAGGGACGGAGGGGGTTAAGGAGGGTCCCGACGGTCGATATAAAATATTAAAAAGGGACGGAGGGGGTTAAGGAGGGTCCCGACGGTCGATATAAAATGTTAAACAGGGACGGAGGGTCCCGACGGTCGATATAAAATATTAAACAGGGACAGAGGGGGTTAAGGAGGGTCCCGACAGGAGATATAAAATATTAAACAGGGACGGGGGGGTTAAGGAGGGTCCCGACGGAGGATATAAAATATTAAACACGGACGGAGGGGGTTAAGGAGGGTCTCGACGGAGGATATAAAATATTAAACAGGGACGGAGGGGGTTAAGGAGGGTCCCGACTGGGGATACAAAATATTAAACAGGGACGGAGGGGGTTAAGGAGGGTCCCGATGGGGGATATAAAATATTAAACAGGGACAGAGGGGTTAAGGAGGGTCCTGTCGGGGGATATAAAATATTAAACAGGGGACGGAGAGGGTTAAGGAGGGTCCCGACGGGGGATATAAAATATTAAACTGGGACGGAGGGGGTTAAGGAGGGTCCCGACGGGGGATATAAAATATTAAACAGGGACGGAGGGGGTTAAGGCGGGTCCTGACGGGGGATATAAAATATTACGCAGGGACGGAGGGGGTTAAGGAGGGTCCGACGGTCGATATAAAATATTAAACAGGGACAGAGGGGTTAAGGAGGGTCCTGACGGGGGATATAAAACATTAAACTGGGACGGAGGGGGTTAAGGAGGGTCCCGACGGGGGATATAAAATATTACGCAGGGACGGAGGGGGTTAAGGAGGGTTCCGACGGTCGATATAAAATATTAAACAGGGACAGAGGGGTTAAGGAGGGTCCTGACGGGGGATATAAAACATTAAACTGGGACGGAGGGGGTTAAGGAGGGTCCCGACGGGGGATATAAAATATTAAACAGGGACGGAGGGGTTAAGGAGGGTCCCGACGGGGGATATAAAACATTAAACAGGGACGGAGGGGGTTAAGGAGGGTCCCGATGGGGGATATGAAATATTAAACAGGGACGGACGGGGTTAAGGAGGGTTCCGACGGTCGATATAAAATATTAAACAGGGACAGAGGGGTTAAGGAGGGTCCTGACGGGGGATATAAAACATTAAACTGGGACGGAGGGGGTTAAGGAGGGTCCCGACGGGGGATATAAAACATTAAACAGGGACGGAGGGGGTTAAGGAGGGTCCCGATGGGGGATATGAAATATTAAACAGGGACGGAGGGGGTTAAGGAGGGTCCGACGGTCGATATAAAATATTAAACAGGGACAGAGGGGTTAAGGAGGGTCCTGACGGGGGATATAAAACATTAAACTGGGACGGAGGGGGTTAAGGAGGGTCCCGACGGGGGATATAAAACATTAAACAGGGACGGAGGGGGTTAAGGAGGGTCCCGACGGGGGATATGAAATATTAAACAGGGACGGAGGGGGATACGGAGGGTCCCGACGGGGGATATAAAATATTAAACAGGGACGGAATGGATTGAGGAGGGTCCCAACGGTGGCTAAAAAATATTAAACAGGGACGGAGGGTGTTAAGGAGGGTCCCGACGGAGGATATAAATTATTAAACAGAGACGGAGGGGGTTAAGGAGGGTCCCGACGGAGAATATTAATTTTTAAACAGAGATGGAGGGGGTTAAGGAGAGTCCCGACTGGGGATTTAAAATATTAAGCTGGTACGGAGGGGGTTAAGGAGGGTCCCGATGATGGATGTAAAATATTAAACAGGGACGGAGGGGGTTAAGGAGGGTCCCGACGGGGGATATAAAATATTAAACAGGGACGGAAGGGGTTAAGGAGGGTCCCGACGGAGGACGTAAAATATTAAACAGGGACGGAGGGGGTTAAGGAAGGTCCCGACGGGGGATAGAAAATATTTAACTGGGACGGAGGGGGTTAAGGAGGGTCCCGACGGGGAAATAAAAAATTAAACAGGGACGAAGGGGGTTCAGGAGGGTCCCGACGGGGGATAGAAAATATTAAACAGGGACGGAGGGGGCTAAGGAGGGTCCCGACGGAGGACATAAAATATAAAACAGGGACGGAGGGGGTTAGGTAGGGTCCCGACTGGGGATATAAAATATTAAGCTGGTACGGAGGGGGTTAAGGAGGGTCCTGACGGAGGATATAAAATATTAAACAGGGACGGAGGGTCCCGACGGTCGATATAAAATATTAAAAAGGGACGGAGGGGGTTAAGGAGGGTCCTGACTGGGGATATAAAATATTAAGTAGGTACGGACGGGGTTAAGGAGGGTCCCGACAGGAGATATAAAATATTAAACAGGGACGGGGGGGGTTAAGGAGGGTCCCGACGGAGGATATAAAATATTAAACACGGACGGAGGGGGTTAAGGAGGGTCTCGACGGAGGATATGAAATATTAAACAGGGACGGAGGGGGTTAAGGAGGGTCCCGACGGGGGATATAAAATATTAAACAGGGACGGAGGGAATTAAGGAGGGTCCCAACGGAAGACATAAAATATTAAACAGGGACGGAGGGGGTTAAGGAGGGTCCTGACGGTGAATAAAAAATATTAAACAGGTACGGAAGGGGTTAAAGAGGGTCCCGACGGAGGATATAAAATATCAAATAGGAACGGAGGGGGGTATGGAGGGTCCCGACGGGGGATATAAAATATTAAACAGGGACGGAGGGGGTTAGGAGGGTCCCGACGGGGGATATAAAATATTAAACAGGGACGGAGGGGGTTAAGGAGGGTCCTGACGGGGGATATAAAATATTAAACAGGTACGGAAGGGGTTAAAGAGGGTCCCGACGGAGGATCTAAAATATCAAATAGGAACGGAGGGGGGTAAGGAGGGTCCCGACGGGGGGATATAAAATATTAAGCAGGGACGGAGGGGGTTAAGGAGGGTTCCGACGGTCGATATAAAATATTAAACAGGGACGGAGGGGGTTAAGGAGGGTCCCGACGGAGGATATAAAATATTACGCAGGGACGGAGGGGGTTAAGGAGGGTTCCGACAGTCGATATAAAATATTAAACAGGGACAGAGGGGGGTAAGGAGGTTCCTGACGGAGGATATAAATTATTAAACAGGGACGGAGGGGGTTAAGGAGGGTCCTGACGGGGGATATAAATTATTAAACAGGGACGGAGGGGGTTAAGGAGGGTCCCGACGGAGGATATAAAATATTAAACAGGGACGGAGGGGGTTAAGGAGGGTCCCGATGAGGAATATAAAATATTAAAAAGGGACGGAGGGGGTTAAGGAGGGTCCCGAAGGGGGATATAAAATATTAAACAGGGACGGAGGGGGTTAAGGAGGGTCCCGACTGGGTATATAAAATATTGAGCTGGTACGGAGGGGGTTAAGGAGGGTCCTGACGGAGGATATAAAATATTAAACAGGGACGGAGGTTCCCGACGGTCGATATAAAATATTAAAAAGGGACGGAGGGGGTTGAGGAGGGTCCTGACGGGGGATATAAAATATTAAGCAGGTACGGAGGGGGTTAAGGAGGGTCCCGACAGGAGATATAAAATATTAAACAGGGACGGGGGGGTTAAGGAGGGTCCCGACGGAGTATATAAAATATTAAACAGGGACGGAGGGGGTTAAGGAGGGTCCCGACAGGAGATATAAAATATTAAACAGGGACGGGGGGGTTCAGGTGGGTCCCGATGGAGGATATGAAATATTAAACAGGGACGGAGGGGGATACGGAGGGTCCCGATGGAGGATATGAAATATTAAACAGGGACGGGGGGGTTAAGGAGGGTCCCGACCGAGGATGTAAAATATTAAACAGGGACGGAGGGGGTTAAGGAGGGTCCCGACGGTCGATATAAAATATTAAAAAGGGACGGAGGGGGTTAAGGAGGGTCCCGACGGTCGATATAAAATGTTAAACAGGGACGGAGGGTCCCGACGGTCGATATAAAATATTAAACAGGGACAGAGGGGGTTAAGGAGGGTCCCGACAGGAGATATAAAATATTAAACAGGGACGGGGGGGTTAAGGAGGGTCCCGACGGAGGATATAAAATATTAAACACGGACGGAGGGGGTTAAGGAGGGTCTCGACGGAGGATATAAAATATTAAACAGGGACGGAGGGGGTTAAGGAGGGTCCCGACTGGGGATACAAAATATTAAACAGGGACGGAGGGGGTTAAGGAGGGTCCCGATGGGGGATATAAAATATTAAACAGGGACAGAGGGGTTAAGGAGGGTCCAGACGGGGGATATAAAATATTAAACAGGGGACGGAGAGGGTTAAGGAGGGTCCCGACGGGGGATATAAAATATTAAACAGGGACGGAGGGGGTTAAGGAGGGTCCCGACGGGGGATATAAAATATTAAACAGGGACGGAGGGGGTTAAGGCGGGTCCCGACGGGGGATATAAAATATTACGCAGGGACGGAGGGGGTTAAGGAGGGTTCCGACGGTCGATATAAAATATTAAACAGGGACAGAGGGGTTAAGGAGGGTCCTGACGGGGGATATAAAACATTAAACTGGGACGGAGGGGGTTAAGGAGGGTCCCGACGGGGGATATAAAATATTACGCAGGGACGGAGGGGGTTAAGGAGGGTTCCGACGGTCGATATAAAATATTAAACAGGGACAGAGGGGTTAAGGAGGGTCCTGACGGGGGATATAAAACATTAAACTGGGACGGAGGGGGTTAAGGAGGGTCCCGACGGGGGATATAAAATATTAAACAGGGACGGAGGGGTTAAGGAGGGTCCCGACGGGGGATATAAAACATTAAACAGGGACGGAGGGGGTTAAGGAGGGTCCCGATGGGGGATATGAAATATTAAACAGGGACGGAGGGGGTTAAGGAGGGTTCCGACGGTCGATATAAAATATTAAACAGGGACAGAGGGGTTAAGGAGGGTCCTGACGGGGGATATAAAACATTAAACTGGGACGGAGGGGGTTAAGGAGGGTCCCGACGGGGGATATAAAACATTAAACAGGGACGGAGGGGGTTAAGGAGGGTCCCGATGGGGGATATGAAATATTAAACAGGGACGGAGGGGGTTAAGGAGGGTTCCGACGGTCGATGTAAAATATTAAACAGGGACAGAGGGGTTAAGGAGGGTCCTGACGGGGGATATAAAACATTAAACTGGGACGGAGGGGGTTAAGGAGGGTCCCGACGGGGGATATAAAACATTAAACAGGGACGGAGGGGGTTAAGGAGGGTCCCGACGGGGGATATGAAATATTAAACAGGGACGGAGGGGGATACGGAGGGTCCCGACGGGGGATATAAAATATTAAACAGGGACGGAATGGATTGAGGAGGGTCCCAACGGTGGCTAAAAAATATTAAACAGGGACGGAGGGTGTTAAGGAGGGTCCCGACGGAGGATATAAATTATTAAACAGAGACGGAGGGGGTTAAGGAGGGTCCCGACGGAGAATATTAATTTTTAAACAGAGATGGAGGGGGTTAAGGAGAGTCCCGACTGGGGATTTAAAATATTAAGCTGGTACGGAGGGGGTTAAGGAGGGTCCCGATGATGGATGTAAAATATTAAACAGGGACGGAGGGGGTTAAGGAGGGTCCCGACGGGGGATATAAAATATTAAACAGGGACGGAAGGGGTTAAGGAGGGTCCCGACGGAGGACGTAAAATATTAAACAGGGACGGAGGGGGTTAAGGAAGGTCCCGACGGGGGATAGAAAATATTTAACTGGGACGGAGGGGGTTAAGGAGGGTCCCGACGGGGGAAATAAAATATTAAACAGGGACGAAGGGGGTTCAGGAGGGTCCCGACGGGGGATAGAAAATATTAAACAGGGACGGAGGGGGCTAAGGAGGGTCCCGACGGAGGACATAAAATATTAAACAGGGACGGAGGGGGTTAGGTAGGGTCCCGACTGGGGATATAAAATATTAAGCTGGTACGGAGGGGGTTAAGGAGGGTCCTGACGGAGGATATAAAATATTAAACAGGGACGGAGGGTCCCGACGGTCGATATAAAATATTAAAAAGGGACGGAGGGGGTTAAGGAGGGTCCTGACTGGGGATATAAAATATTAAGTAGGTACGGACGGGGTTAAGGAGGGTCCCGACAGGAGATATAAAATATTAAACAGGGACGGGGGGGGTTAAGGAGGGTCCCGACGGAGGATATAAAATATTAAACACGGACGGAGGGGGTTAAGGAGGGTCTCGACGGAGGATATGAAATATTAAACAGGGACGGAGGGGGTTAAGGAGGGTCCCGACGGGGGATATAAAATATTAAACAGGGACGGAGGGAATTAAGGAGGGTCCCAACGGAAGACATAAAATATTAAACAGGGACGGAGGGGGTTAAGGAGGGTCCTGACGGTGAATAAAAAATATTAAACAGGTACGGAAGGGGTTAAAGAGGGTCCCGACGGAGGATATAAAATATCAAATAGGAACGGAGGGGGGTATGGAGGGTCCGACGGGGGATATAAAATATTAAACAGGGACGGAGGGGGTTAAGGAGGGTCCCGACGGGGGATATAAAATATTAAACAGGGACGGAGGGGGTTAAGGAGGGTTCCGACGGTCGATATAAAATATTAAACAGGGACAGGGGGTTAAGGAGGGTCCTGACGGGGGATATAAAACATTAAACTGGGACGGAGGGGGTTAAGGAGGGTCCCGACGGGGGATATAAAACATTAAACAGGGACGGAGGGGGTTAAGGAGGGTCCCGACGGGGGATATGAAATATTAAACAGGGACGGAGGGGGATACGGAGGGTCCCGACGGGGGATATAAAATATTAAACAGGGACGGAATGGATTGAGGAGGGTCCCAACGGTGGCTAAAAAATATTAAACAGGGACGGAGGGTGTTAAGGAGGGTCCCGACGGAGGATATAAATTATTAAACAGAGACGGAGGGGGTTAAGGAGGGTCCCGACGGAGAATATTAATTATTAAACAGAGATGGAGGGGGTTAAGGAGAGTCCCGACTGGGGATTGAAAATATTAAGCTGGTACGGAGGGGGTTAAGGAGGGTCCCGATGATGGATGTAAAATATTAAACAGGGACGGAGGGGGTTAAGGAGGGTCCCGACGGGGGATATAAAATATTAAACAGGGACGGAAGGGGTTAAGGAGGGTCCCGACGGAGGACGTAAAATATTAAACAGGGACGGAGGGGGTTAAGGAAGGTCCCGACGGGGGATAGAAAATATTTAACAGGGACGGAGGGGGTTAAGGAGGGTCCCGACGGGGGAAATAAAAAATTAAACAGGGACGAAGGGGGTTCAGGAGGGTCCCGACGGGGGATAGAAAATATTAAACAGGGACGGAGGGGGTTAAGGAGGGTCCCGACGGGGGATAGAAAATATTAAACAGGGACGGAGGGGGCTAAGGAGGGTCCCGACGGAGGACATAAAATATTAAACAGGGACGGAGGGGGTTAGATAGGGTCCCGACTGGGGATATAAAATATTAAGCTGGGACGGAGGGGGTTAAGGAGGGTCCTGACGGAGGATATAAAATATTAAACAGGGACGGAGGGTCCCGACGGTCGATATAAAATATTAAAAAGGGACGGAGGGGGTTAAGGAGGGTCCTGACTGGGGATATAAAATATTAAGTAGGTACGGACGGGGTTAAGGAGGGTCCCGACAGGAGATATAAAATATTAAACAGGGACGGGGGGGTTAAGGAGGGTCCCGACGGAGGATATAAAATATTAAACACGGACGGAGGGGGTTAAGGAGGGTCTCGACGGAGGATATGAAATATTAAACAGGGACGGAGGGGGTTAAGGAGGGTCCCGACGGGGGATATAAAATATTAAACAGGGACGGAGGGAATTAAGGAGGGTCCCGACGGAAGACATAAAATATTAAACAGGGACGGAGGGGGTTAAGGAGGGTCCTGACGGTGAATAAAAAATATTAAACAGGTACGGAAGGGGTTAAAGAGGGTCCCGACGGAGGATATAAAATATCAAATAGGAACGGAGGGGGGTATGGAGGGTCCGGACGGGGGATATAAAATATTAAACAGGGACGGAGGGGGTTAAGGAGGGTCCCGACGGGGGATATAAAATATTAAACAGGGACGGAGGGGGTTAAGGAGGGTCCTGACGGAGGATATAAAATATTAAACAGGGACGGAGGGGGTTAAGGAGGGTCCTGACGGGGGATATGAAACATTAAACTGGGATGGAGGGAGTTAAGGAGTGTCCCGACGGAGGATATAAAATATAAAAACAGGGACGGAGGGGGTTAAGGAGGGTCCCGACGGAGGATATAAAATATTAAACAGGGACGGAGGGGGTTAAGGAGGGTCTTGACGGGGGATATGAAATATTAAACAGAGACGGAGGGGGTTAAGGAGGGTCCCGGTGGCGGATATAAAATATTAAACAGGGACGGAGGGGGTTAAGGAGGGTCCCGGCGGAGGATATAAAATATTAAACAGGGACGGAGGGGGTTAAGGAGGGTCCCGACGGGGATATAAAATATTAAACAGAGACGGAGGGGGTAAGGAGGGTCCCGACGGAGGACATAAAATATTAAACAGGGACGGAGGGGGTTAAGGAGGGTCCCGACGGGGATATAAAATATTAAACAGGGACGGAGGGGGTTAAGGAGGGTCCCGACGGGGGATATAAAACATTAAACAGGGACGGAGGGGGTTAAGGAGGGTCCCGACGGGGGATATTAAATATTAAACAGGGACAGAGGGGGATACGTAGGGTCCCGACGGGGGATATAAAATATTAAACAGGGACGGAATGGATTGAGGAGGGTCCCAACGGTGGCTAAAAAATATTAAACAGGGACGGAGGGTGTTAAGGAGGGTCCCGACGGAGGATATAAATTATGAAACAGAGACGGAGGGTGTTAAGGAGGGACCCGACGGGGGATATAAAATATTAAACAGGGACGGAGGGGGTTAAGGAGGGTCCTGACGGGGGATATGAAACATTAAACTGGGACGGAGGGGGTTAAGGAGGGTACCAACGGAGGATATAAAATATTAAACAGGGACGGAGGGGGTTAAGGAGGGTCCCGACGGGGGATATAAAATATTAAACAGGGACGGAGGGGGTTAAGGAGGGTCCCGACGGAGGATATAAAATATTAAACAGGGACGGAGGGGGTTAAGGAGGGTCCCGACGGGGGATATAAAATATTAAACAGGGACGGAGGGGGTTAAGGAGGGTCCCGACGGAGGATATAAAATATTAAACAGGGACGGAGGGTCCCGACGGTCGATATAAAATATTAAACAGGGACAGATGGGGTTAAGGAGGGTCCCGACAGGAGATTTAAAATATTAAACAGGGACGGGGGGGTTAAGGAGGGTCCCGACGGAGGATATAAAATATTAAACACGGACGGAGGGGGTTAAGGAGGGTCTCGACGGAGGATATGAAATATTAAACAGGGACAGAGGGGGTTAAGGAGGGTCCCGACGGGGATATAAAATATTAAACAGGGACGGAGGGGGTTAAGGAGGGTCCCGACGGAGGATTTAAAATATTAAACAGGGACGGAGGGGGTTAAGGAGGGTCCTGACGGGGGATATAAAATATTAAACAGGGACGGAGGGGGTTAAGGAAGGTCCCGACGGGGGATATAAAACATTAAACAGGGACGGAGGGGGTTAAGGAGGGTCCCAACGGGGGATATAAAATATTAAACAGGGACGGAGGGGGTTAAGGAGGGTCCCGACGGTCGATATAAAATATTAAACAGGGACGGAGGGTCCCGACGGTCGATATAAAATATTAAACAGGGACAGAGGGGGTTAAGGAGGGTCCCGACAGGAGATATAAAATATTAAACAGGACGGAGGGGGTTAAGGAGGGTCTCGACGGTGGATATGAAATATTAAACAGGGACGGAGGGGGTTAAGGAGGGTCCCGACGGGGGATATAAAATATTAAACAGGGACGGAGGGGGTTAAGGAGGGCCCTGACGGTGGATATAAAATATTAAACAGGGACGGAGGGGGTTAAGGAGGGTCCCGACTGGGGATACAAAATATTAAACAGGGACGGAGGGGGTTAAGGAGGGTCCCGACGGGGGATATAAAATATTAAACAGGGACGGAATGGATTGAGGAGGGTCCCAACGGTGGCTAAAAAATATTAAACAGGGACGGAGGGTGTTAAGGAGGGTCCCGACGGAGGATATAAATTATGAAACAGAGACGGAGGGTGTTAAGGAGGGACCCGACGGGGGATATAAAATATTAAAACAGGGACGGAGGGGGTTAAGGAGGGTCCTGACGGGGGATATGAAATATTAAACAGGGACAGAGGGGGTTAAGGAGGGTCCCGACGGGGGATATAAAATATTAAACAGGGACGGAGGGGGTTAAGGAGGGTCCCGACGGAGGATGTAAAATATTAAACAGGGACGGAGGGGGTTAAGGAGGGTCCTGACGGGGGATATAAAATATTAAACAGGGACGGAGGGGGTTAAGGAGGGTCCCGACGGGGGATATAAAACATTAAACAGGGACGGAGGGGGTTAAGGAGGGTCCCAACGGGGGATATAAAATATTAAACAGGGACGGAGGGGGTTAAGGAGGGTCCCGACGGTCGATATAAAATATTAAACAGGGACGGAGGGTCCCGACGGTCGATATAAAATATTAAACAGGGACAGAGGGGGTTAAGGAGGGTCCCGACAGGAGATATAAAATATTAAACAGGGACGGAGGGGGTTAAGGAGGGTCTCGACGGTGGATATGAAATATTAAACAGGGACGGAGGGGGTTAAGGAGGGTCCCGACGGGGGATATAAAATATTAAACAGGGACGGAGGGGGTTAAGGAGGGCCCTGACGGTGGATATAAAATATTAAACAGGGACGGAGGGGGTTAAGGAGGGTCCCGACTGGGGATACAAAATATTAAACAGGGACGGAGGGGGTTAAGGAGGGTCCCGACGGGGGATATAAAATATTAAAAAGGGACGGAGGGGGTTAAGGAGGGTCCCGACGGAGGATATAAAATATTAAACACGGACGGAGGGGGTTAAGGAGGGTCTCGACGGGGGATATAAAATATTAAACAGGGACGGAAGGGGTTAAGGAGGGTCCCGACGGAGGATATAAAATATTTAACAGGGACAGAGGGATTGAGGAGGGTCCCGACGGAGGATATAAAATATTAAACAGGGACGGAAGGGGTTAAGGAGGGTCCCGACGGAGGACATAAAATATTAAACAGGGACGGAGGGGGTTAAGGAGGGTCCCGTCGGAGGACATAAAATATTAAACAGGGACGGAGGGGGTTAGGGAGGGACCCGACTGGGGATATAAAATATTAAGCTGGTACGGAGGGGGTTAAGGAGGGTCCTGACGGAGGATATAAAATATTAAACAGGGACGGAGGGGGTTAAGGAGGGTCCCGAAGGAGGACATAAAATATTAAACAGGGAGGGAGGGTCCCGACTGGGGATATAAAATATTAAGCTGGTACGGAGGGGGTTAAGGAGGGTCCTGACGGAGGATATAAAATATTAAACAGGGACGGAGGGTCCCGACGGTCGATATAAAATATTAAACAGGGACGGAGGGGGTTAAGGAGGGTCCCGACGGTCGATATAAAATATTAAACAGGGACGGAGGGTCCCGATGGTCGATATAAAATATTAAACAGGGACAGAGGGGGTTAAGGAGGGTCCCGACGGGGGATATAAAATATTACGCAGGGACGGAGGGGGTTAAGGAGGGTTCCGACGGTCGATATAAAATATTAAACAGGGACGGAGGGTGTTAAGGAGGGTCCCGACGGAGGATATAAATTATTAAACAGAGACGGAGGGTGTTAAGGAGGGTCCTGACGGAGGATATAAATTATTAAACAGAGACGGAGGGGGTTAAGGAGGGTCCCGACGGGGGATATAAATTATTAAACAGGGACGGACGGGGTTAAGGAGGGTCCTGACGGAGAATATAAATTATCAAACAGAGATGGCGGGGGTTAAGGAGGGTCCCGACGGAGAATATAAATTATCAAACAGAGATGGAGGGGGTTAAGGAGAGTCCCGACTGGGGATTTAAAATATTAAGCTGGTACGGAGGGGGTTAAGGAGGGTCCCGACGGAGGATGTAAAATATTAAACAGGGACGGAGGGGGTTAAGGAGGGTCCCGACGGAGGATGTAAAATATTAAACAGGGACGGAGGGGGTTAAGGAGGGTCCCGACGGGGGACATAAAATATTAAACAGGGACGGAGGGTCCCAACGGTGGATATAAAATATTAAACAGGGACGGAGGGGGTTAAGGAGGGTCCCGACGGGGGATATAAAATATTAAACAGGGACGGCGGGGGTTAAGGAGGGTCCCGACGGGGGATATAAAATATTAAACCGGGACGGAGGGGGTTAAGGAGGCTCCCGACGGGGGATATAAAATATTAAACAGGGACGGAGGGGGTTAAGGAGGGTCCCGACGGAGGACATAAAATATTAAACAGGGACGGAGGGGGTTAAGGAGGGTCCCGAAGGAGGACATAAAATATTAAACAGGGAGGGAGGGTCCCGACTGGGGATATAAAATATTAAGCTGGTACGGAGGGGGTTAAGGAGGGTCCTGACGGAGGATATAAAATATTAAACAGGGACGGAGGGTCCCGACGGTCGATATAAAATATTAAACAGGGACGGAGGGGGTTAAGGAGGGTCCCGACGGTCGATATAAAATATTAAACAGGGACGGAGGGTCCCGATGGTCGATATAAAATATTAAACAGGGACAGAGGGGGTTAAGGAGGGTCCCGACGGGGGATATAAAATATTACACAGGGACGGAGGGGGTTAAGGAGGGTCTCGACGGAGGATATGAAATATTAAACAGGGACGGATGGGGTTAAGGAGGGTCCCGACGGGGGATATAAAATATTAAACAGGGACGGAGGGGGTTAAGGAGGGTCCCGACGGGGGATATAAAATATTAAGCAGGTACGGAGGGGGTTAAGGAGGGTCCCGACAGGAGATATAAAATATTAAACAGGGACGGGGGGGTTAAGGAGGGTCCCGACGGAGGATATAAAATATTAAACACGGACGGAGGGGGTTAAGGAGGGTCTCGACGGAGGATATAAATATTAAACAGGGACGGATGGGGTTAAGGAGGGTCCCGACGGGGGATATAAAATATTAAACAGGGACGGAGGGGGTTAAGGAGGGTCCCGACGGGGGATATAAAATATTAAACAGGGACGGAGGGGGTTAAGGAGGGTCCCGACGGTGGATATAAAATATTAAACAGGGACGGAGGGGGTTAAGGAGGGTCCCGACGGGGGATATAAAATATTAAACAGGGACGGCGGGGGTTAAGGAGGGTCCCGACGGAGGATGTAAAATATTAAACAGGGACGGAGGGGGTTAAGGAGGGTCCCGACGGGGGACATAAAATATTAAACAGGGACGGAGGGGGTTAAGGAGGGTCCCGACGGTGGATATAAAATATTAAACAGGGACGGAGGGGGTTAAGGAGGGTCCCGACGGGGGATATAAAATATTAAACTGGGACGGAGGGGGTTAAGGAGGCTCCCGACGGGGGATATAAAATATTAAACAGGGACGGAGGGGGTTAAGGAGGGTCCCGACGGAGGACATAAAATATTAAACAGGGACGGAGGGGGTTAAGGAGGGTCCCGAAGGAGGACATAAAATATTAAACAGGGAGGGAGGGTCCCGACTGGGGATATAAAATATTAAGCTGGTACGGAGGGGGTTAAGGAGGGTCCTGACGGAGGATATAAAATATTAAACAGGGACGGAGGGTCCCGACGGTCGATATAAAATATTAAACAGGGACGGAGGGGGTTAAGGAGGGTCCCGACGGTCGATATAAAATATGAAACAGGGACGGAGGGTCCCGATGGTCGATATAAAATATTAAACAGGGACAGAGGGGGTTAAGGAGGGTCCCGACGGGGGATATAAAATATTACGCAGGGACGGAGGGGGTTAAGGAGGGTTCCGACGGTCGATATAAAATATTAAACAGGGACGGAGGGTGTTAAGGAGGGTCCCGACGGAGGATATAAATTATTAAACAGAGACGGAGGGTGTTAAGGAGGGTCCTGACGGAGGATATAAATTATTAAACAGAGACGGAGGGGGTTAAGGAGGGTCCCGACGGGGGATATAAATTATTAAACAGGGACGGACGGGGTTAAGGAGGGTCCTGACGGAGAATATAAATTATCAAACAGAGATGGAGTGGGTTAAGGAGGGTCCCGACGGAGAATATAAATTATCAAACAGAGATGGAGGGGGTTAAGGAGAGTCCCGACTGGGGATTTAAAATATTAAGCTGGTACGGAGGGGGTTAAGGAGGGTCCCGACGGAGGATGTAAAATATTAAACAGGGACGGAGGGGGTTAAGGAGGGTCCCGACGGAGGATGTAAAATATTAAACAGGGACGGAGGGGGTTAAGGAGGGTCCCGACGGTGGATATAAAATATTAAACAGGGACGGAGGGGGTTAAGGAGGGTCCCGACGGGGGATATAAAATATTAAACAGGGACGGAGGGGGTTAAGGAGGCTCCCGACGGGGGATATAAAATATTAAACAGGGACGGAGGGGGTTAAGGAGGGTCCCGACGGAGGACATAAAATATTAAACAGGGACGGAGGGGGTTAAGGAGGGTCCCGAAGGAGGACATAAAATATTAAACAGGGAGGGAGGGTCCCGACTGGGGATATAAAATATTAAGCTGGTACGGAGGGGGTTAAGGAGGGTCCTGACGGAGGATATAAAATATTAAACAGGGACGGAGGGTCCCGACGGTCGATATAAAATATTAAACAGGGACGGAGGGGGTTAAGGAGGGTCCCGACGGTCGATATAAAATATTAAACAGGGACGGAGGGTCCCGATGGTCGATATAAAATATTAAACAGGGACAGAGGGGGTTAAGGAGGGTCCGACGGGGGATATAAAATATTACGCAGGGACGGAGGGGGTTAAGGAGGGTTCCGACGGTCGATATAAAATATTAAACAGGGACGGAGGGGGTTAAGGAGGGTACCAACGGAAGACATAAAATATTAAACAGGGACGGAGGGGGTTAAGGAGGGTCCCGACGGAGAATAAAAAATATTAAACAGGTACGGAAGGGGTTAAAGAGGGTCCCAACGGAGGATATAAAATATCAAATAGGAACGGAGGGGGGTTAAGGAGGGTCCGGACGGGGGATATAAAATATTAAACAGGGACGGAGGGGTTAAGGAGGGTCCCGACGGGGGATATAAAATATTAAACAGGACGGAGGGGGTTAAGGAGGGTCCCGACGGGGGATATAAAATATTAAACAGGGACGGAGGGGGTTAAGGAGGGTCCTGACGGGGGATATAAAATATTAAACAGGGACGGAGGGGGTTAAGGAGGGTCCTGACGGAGGATATAAAATATTAAACAGGGACGGAGGGGGTTAAGGAGGGTCCTGACGGGGGATATAAAATATTAAACAGGGACGGAGGGGGTTAAGGAGGGTCCCGACGGGGGATAGAAAATATTAAACAGGGACGGAGGGGGTTAAGGAGGGTCCCGACGGGGGATATAAAATATTAAACAGGGACGGAGGGGGTTAAGGAGGGTCCCGACGGAGGATATAAAATATTAAACAGGGACGGAGGGGGTTAGGGAGGGTCCCAACTGGGGATATAAAATATTAAGTTGGTACGGAGGGGGTTAAGGAGGGTCCTGACGGAGGATATAAAATATTAAACAGGGACGGAGGGTCCCGACGGTCGATATAAAATATTAAAAAGGGACGGAGGGGGTTAAGGAGGGTCCCGACGGTCGATATAAAATATTAAACAGGGACGGAGGGTCCCGACGGTCGATATAAAATATTAAACAGGGACGGAGGGGGTTAAGGAGGGTCCCGACGGGGGATATAAAATATTAAACAGGGACGGAGGGGGTTACAGAGGGTCCCGACTGGGGATACAAAATATTAAACAGGGACGGAGGGGGTTAAGGAGGGTCC
>NW_026867476.1:1936560-1947641 GCF_020745735.1 Hemiscyllium ocellatum
GGGACCCTCCTTAACCCCCTCCGTCCCTGTTTAATATTTTATATCCTCCGTCGGGACCCTCCTTAACCCCCTCCGTCCCTGTTTAATATTTTATATCCCCGTCGGGACCCTCCTTAACCCCCTCCGTCCCTGTTTAATATTTTATATCCTCCGTCGGGACCCTCCTTAACCCCCTCCGTCCCAGTTTAATATTTTATATCCTCAGTCGGGACCCTCCTTAACCCCCTCCGTCCCTGTTTAATATTTTATATCCCCGTCGGGACCCTCCTTAACCCCCTCCGTCCCTGTTTAATATTTTATATCCCCCGTCGGACCCTCCTTAACCCCCTCCGTCCCTGTTTAATATTTTATATCCTCCGTCGGGACCCTCCTTAACCCCCTCCGTCCCTGTTTAATATTTTATATCCTCCATCGGGACACTCCTTAACTCCCTCCGTCCCAGTTTAATATTTCATATCCCCCGTCAGGACCCTCCTTAACCCCCTCCGTCCCTGTTTAATATTTCATATCCCCCGTCAGGACCCTCCTTAACCCCCCCCGTCCCTGTTTAATATTTTATATCCCCCGTCGGGACCCTCCTTAACCCCCTCCGTCCCTGTTTAATATTTTATATCCTCCGTCGGGACCCTCCTTAACCCCCTCCGTCCCTGTTTAATATTTTATATCCCCCGTCAGGACCCTCCTTAACCCCCTCCGTCCCTGTTTAATATTTCATATCCCCCGTCAGGACCCTCCTTAACCCCCTCCGTCCCTGTTTAATATTTTATATCCCCCGTTAGGACCCTCCTTAACCCCCTCCGTCCCTGTTTAATATTTTCTATCCCCCGTCGGGACCCTCCTTAACCCCCTCCGTCCCAGTTTAATATTTTATATCCCCCGTCGGGACCCTCCTTAACCCTCTCCGTCCCCTGTTTAATATTTTATATCCCCCGTCAGGACCCTCCTTAACCCCTCTGTCCCTGTTTAATATTTTATATCCCCCGTCGGGACCCTCCTTAACCCCCTCCGTCCCTGCGTAATATTTTATATCCCCCGTCGGGACCCTCCTTAACCCCTCCGTCCCAGTTTAATATTTTATATCCTCCGTCAGGACCCTCCTTAACCCCCTCCGTACCAGCTTAATATTTTATATCCCCGTCGGGACCCTCCTTAACCCCCTCCGTCCCTGTTTAATATTTTATATCCCCCTTCGGGACCCTCCTTAACCCCCTCCGTCCCTGTTTAATATTTCATATCCCCCGTCAGGACCCTCTTTAACCCCCTCCGTCCCTGTTTAATATTTTATATCCTCCGTCGGGACACTCCTTAACTCCCTCCGTCCCAGTTTAATGTTTCATATCCCCCGTCAGGACCCTCCTTAACCCCCTCCGTCCCTGTTTAATATTTTATATCCTCCGTCAGGACCCTCCTTAACCCCCTCCGTCCCTGTTTAATATTTTATATCCCCGTCAGGACCCTCCTTAACCCCCCGTCCCTGTTTAATATTTTATATCCCCCGTCGGGACCCTCCTTAACCCCCTCCGTCCCTGTTTAATATTTTATATCCCCCGTCCGGACCCTCCATAACCCCCTCCGTTCCTATTTGATATTTTATATCCTCCGTCGGGACCCCCTTTAACCCCTTCCGTACCTGTTTAATATTTTTTATTCTCCGTCGGGACCCTCCTTAACCCCCTCCGTCCCTGTTTAATATTTTATGTCTTCCGTTGGTACCCTCCTTAACCCCCTCCGTCCCTGTTTAATATTTTATATCCTCCGTCGGGACCCTCCTTAATCCCCTCCGTCCCTGTTTAATATTTTATATCCCCCGTCGGGACCCTCCTTAACCCCCTCCGTCCCTGTTTAATATTTCATATCCTCCGTCGAGACCCTCCTTAACCCCCTCCGTCCGTGTTTAATATTTTATATCCTCCGTCGGGACCCTCCTTAACCCCCCCCGTCCCTGTTTAATATTTTATATCTCCTGTCGGGACCCTCCTTAACCCCCTCCGTACCTACTTAATATTTTATATCCCCCGTCAGGACCCTCCTTAACCCCCTCCGTCCCTTTTTAATACTTTATATCGACCGTCGGGACCCCTCCGTCCCTGTTTAATATTTTTATATCCTCCGTCAGGACCCTCCTTAACCCCCTCCGTCCCAGCTTAATATTTTATATCCCCCGTCGGGACCCTCCCTAACCCCCTCCGTCCCTGTTTAATATTTTATATCCTCCGACGGGACCCTCCTTAACCCCCTCCGTCCCTGTTTAATATTTTATGTCCTCCGTCGGGACCCTCCTTAACCCCCTTCCGTCCCTGTTTAATATTTTATATCCTCCGTCGGGACCCTCCTCAATCCCTCTGTCCCTGTTAAATATTTATATCCTCCGTCGGGACCCTCCTTAACCCCTTCCGTCCCTGTTTAATATTTATATCCCCCGTCGAGACCCTCCTTAACCCCCTCCGTCCGTGTTTAATATTTTATATCCTCCGTCAGGACCCTCCTTAACCCCCTCCGTCCCTGTTTAATATTTTATATCCCCCGTCAGGACCCTCCTTAACCCGCTCCGTCCCTGTTTAATATTTTATATCCTCCGTCAGGACCCTCCTTAACCCCCTCCGTCCCTGTTTAATATTTTATATCCCCCGTCAGGACCCTCCTTAACCCGCTCCGTCCCTGTTTAATATTTTGTATCCTCCGTCAGGACCCTCCTTAACCCCCTCCGTCCCTGTTTAATATTTTATATCCCCCGTCAGGACCCTCCTTAACCCCCTCCGTCCGTGTTTAATATTTTATATCCCCCGTCGGGACCCTCCTTAACCCCCTCCGTCCCTGTTTAATATTTTATATCCCCCGTCCGGACCCTCCTTAACCCCCCTCCGTTCCTATTTGATATTTTATATCCTCCGTCGGGACCCTCCTTAACCCCTTCCGTCCCTGTTTAATATTTTTTATTCTCCCTCGGGACCCTCCTTAACCCCCTCCGTCCCTGTTTAATATTTTATATCCTCCGTCGGTACCCTCCTTAACCCCCTCCGTCCCTGTTTAATATTTATATCCTCCGTCGGGACACTCCTTAATCCCCTCCGTCCCTGTTTAATATTTTATATCCCCCGTCGGGACCCTCCTTAACCCCCTCCGTCCCTGTTTAATATTTCATATCCTCCGTCGAGACCCTCCTTAACCCCCTCCGTCCGTGTTTAATATTTTATATCCTCCGTCGGGACCCTCCTTAACCCCCCCCCGTCCCTGTTTAATATTTTATATCTCCTGTCGGGACCCTCCTTAACCCCCTCCGTACCTACTTAATATTTTATATCCCCCGTCAGGACCCTCCTTAACCCCCTCCGTCCCTTTTTAATATTTTATATCGACCGTCGGGACCCTCCGTCCCTGTTTAATATTTTATATCCTCCGTCAGGACCCTCCTTAACCCCCTCTGTCCCTGTTTAATATTTTATATCCCTCATTGGGACCCTCCTTAACCCCCTCCGTCCCTGTTTAATATTTTATATCCTCCGTCGGGACCCTCCTTAACCCCCTCCGTCCCTGCGTAATATTTTATATCCCCCGTCGGGACCCTCCTTAACCCCCTCCGTCCCAGTTTAATATTTTATATCCTCCGTCAGTACCCTCCTTAACCCCCTCCGTCCCAGTTTAATATTTTATATCCCCGTCGGGACCCTCCTTAACCCCCTCCGTCCCTGTTTAATATTTTATATCCCCGTCGGGACCCTCCTTAACCCCCTTCGTCCCTGTTTAATATTTCATATCCCCCGTCAGGACCCTCCTTAACCCCCTCCGTCCCTGTTTAATATTTTATATCCTCCGTCGGGACCCTCCTTAACCCCCTCCGTCCCTGTTTAATATTTTATATCCTCCGTCGGGACACTCCTTAACTCCCTCCGTCCCAGTTTAATGTTTCATATCCCCCGTCAGGACCCTCCTTAACCCCCTCCGTCCCTGTTTAATATTTTATATCCCCCGTCGGACCCTCCTTAACCCCCTCCGTCCCTGTTTAATATTTTATATCCTCCGTCGGGACCCTCCTTAACCCCCTCCGTCCCTGTTTAATATTTTATATCCTCCGTCGGGACACTCCTTAACTCCCTCCGTCCCAGTTTAATGTTTCATATCCCCCGTCAGGACCCTCCTTAACCCCCTCCGTCCCTGTTTAATATTTCATATCCCCCGTCAGGACCCTCCTTAACCCCCTCCGTCCCTGTTTAATACTTTATATCCCCCGTTAGGACCCTCCTTAACCCCCTCCGTCCCTGTTTAATATTTTCTATCCCCCGTCGGGACCCTCCTTAACCCCCTCCGTCCCTGTTTAATGTTTTATATCCCCCGTCGGGACCCTCCTTAACCCTCTCCGTCCCCTGTTTAATATTTTATATCCCCCGTCAGGACCCTCCTTAACCCCTCTGTCCCTGTTTAATATTTTATATCCCCCGTCGGGACCCTCCTTAACCCCCTCCGTCCCTGCGTAATATTTTATATCCCCCGTCGGACCCTCCTTAACCCCTCCGTCCCTGTTTAATATTTTATATCCTCCGTCAGGACCCTCCTTAACCCCCTCCGTACCAGCTCAATATTTTATATACCCAGTCGGGACCCTCCTTAACCCCCTCCGTCCCTGTTTAATATTTTATATCCCCCTTCGGGACCCTCCTTAACCCCCTCCGTCCCTGTTTAATATTTCATATCCCCCGTCAGGACCCTCCTTAACCCCCTCCGTCCCTGTTTAATATTTTATATCCTCCGTCGGGACACTCCTTAACTCCCTCCGTCCCAGTTTAATGTTTCATATCCCCCGTCAGGACCCTCCTTAACCCCCTCCGTCCCTGTTTAATATTTTATATCCTCCGTCAGGACCCTCCTTAACCCCCTCCGTCCCTGTTTAATATTTTATATCCCCGTCGGGACCCTCCTTAACCCCCTCCGTCCCTGTTTAATATTTTATATCCCCCGTCGGACCCTCCTTAACCCCCTCCGTCCCTGTTTAATATTTTATATCCCCGTCGGGACCCTCCTTAACCCCCTCCGTCCTGTTTAATATTTTATATCCTCCGTCGGACCCTCCTTAACCCCTCCGTCCCTGTTTAATATTTTTTATCCTCCGTCGGGACCCTCCTTAACCCCCTCCGTCCCTGTTTAATATTTTATATCCCCGTCGGGACCCTCCTTAACCCCCTCCGTCCCTGTTTAATATTTTATCCTCCGTCGGGACCCTCCTTAATCCCCTCCGTCCCTGTTTAATATTTTATATCCCCCGTCGGGACCCTCCTTAACCCCCTCCGTCCCTGTTTAATATTTCATATCCTCCGTCGAGACCCTCCTTAACCCCCTCCGTCCGTGTTTAATATTTTATATCCTCCGTCGGGACCCTCCTTAACCCCCCCCGTCCCTGTTTAATATTTTATATCCCCTGTCGGGACCCTCCTTAACCCCCTCCGTACCTGTTTAATATTTTATATCCCCCGTCAGGACCCTCCTTAACCCCCTCCGTCCCTTTTAATATTTTATATCGACCGTCGGGACCCTCCGTCCCTGTTTAATATTTTATATCCTCCGTCAGGACCCTCCTTAACCCCCTCCGTCCCTGCTTAATATTTTATATCCCCAGTCGGGACCCTCCTTAACCCCCTCCGTCCCTGTTTAATATTTTATGTCCTCCGACGGGACCCTCCTTAACCCCCTCCGTCCCTGTTTAATATTTTATGTCCTCCGTCGGGACCCTCCTTAACCCCTCCGTCCCTGTTTAATATTTTATATCCTCCGTCGGGACCCTCCTCAATCCCTCTGTCCCTGTTAAATATTTTATATCCTCCGTCGGGACCCTCCTTAACCCCTCCGTCCCTGTTTAATATTTTATATCCCCGTCGGGACCCTCCTTAACCCCCTCCGTCCGTGTTTAATATTTTATATCCTCCGTCGGGACCCTCCTTAACCCCCTCCGTCCCTGTTTAATATTTTATATCCCCGTCGGGACCCTCCTTAACCCCCTCCGTCCCTGTTTAATATTTTATATCCTCCGTCAGGACCCTCCTTAACCCCCTCCGTCCCTGTTTAATATTTTATATCCCCCGTCGGGACCCTCCTTAACCCGCTCCGTCCCTGTTTAATATTTTGTATCCTCCGTCAGGACCCTCCTTAACCCCTCCGTCCCTGTTTAATATTTTATATCCCCGTCGGGACCCTCCTTAACCCCCTCCGTCCGTGTTTAATATTTTATATCCCCCGTCGGGACCCTCCTTAACCCCCTCCGTCCCTGTTTAATATTTTATATCCCCCGTCGGGACCCTCCATAACCCCCTCCGTCCCTGTTTGATATTTTATATCCTCCGTCGGGACCCTCTTTAACCCCCTCCGTCCCTGTTTAATATTTTTTATTCTCCGTCGGGACCCTCCTTAACCCCCTCCGTCCCTGTTTAATATTTTATGTCTTCCGTTGGTACCCTCCTTAACCCCCTCCGTCCCTGTTTAATATTTTATATCCTCCGTCGGGACACTCCTTAATCCCCTCCGTCCCTGTTTAATATTTTATATCCCCCGTCGGGACCCTCCTTAACCCCCTCCGTCCCTGTTTAATATTTCATATCCTCCGTCGAGACCCTCCTTAACCCCCTCCGTCCGTGTTTAATATTTTATATCCTCCGTCGGGACCCTCCTTAACCCCCCCCCGTCCCTGTTTAATATTTTATATCTCCTGTCGGGACCCTCCTTAACCCCCTCCGTCCCTACTTAATATTTTATATCCCCCGTCAGGACCCTCCTTAACCCCCTCCGTCCCTGTTTAATATTTTATATCGACCGTCGGGACCCTCCGTCCCTGTTTAATATTTTATATCCTCCGTCAGGACCCTCCTTAACCCCCTCTGTCCCTGTTTAATATTTTATATCCCTCATTGGGACCCTCCTTAACCCCCTCCGTCCCTGTTTAATATTTTATATCCTCCGTCGGGACCCTCCTTAACCCCCTCCGTCCCTGCGTAATATTTTATATCCCCCGTCGGGACCCTCCTTAACCCCCTCCGTCCCTGTTTAATATTTTATATCCTCCGTCGGGACCCTCCTTAACCCCCTCCGTCCCAGTTTAATATTTTATATCCCCGTCGGGACCCTCCTTAACCCCCTCCGTCCCTGTTTAATATTTTATATCCCCCGTCGGGACCCTCCTTAACCCCCTCCGTCCCTGTTTAATATTTTATATCCCCCGTCAGGACCCTCCTTAACCCCCTCCGTCCCTGTTTAATATTTTATATCCTCCGTCGGGACCCTCCTTAACCCCCTCCGTCCCTGTTTAATATTTTATATCCTCCGTCGGGACCCTCCTTAACCCCCTCCGTCCCTGTTTAATATTTTATATCCCCCGTCGGGACCCTCCTTAACCCCCTCCGTCCCTGTTTAATATTTATATCCCCCGTCGGGACCCTCCTTAACCCCCTCCGTCCCTGTTTAATATTTTATATCCTCCGTCGGGACCCTCCTTAACCCCCTCCGTCCCTGTTTAATATTTTATATCCCTCCGTCGGGACCCTCCTTAACCCCTCCGTCCCAGTTTAATGTTTCATATCCCCCGTCAGGACCCTCCTTAACCCCCTCCGTCCCTGTTTAATATTTCATATCCCCCGTCAGGACCCTCCTTAACCCCCTCCTATATCCCCCGTCGGGACCCTCCTTAACCCCCTCCGTCCCTGTTTAATATTTTATATCCCCGTCGGGACCCTCCTTAACCCCCTCCGTCCCTGTTTAATATTTTATATCCCCCGTCGGGACCCTCCTTAACCCCCTCCGTCCCTGTTTAATATTTTATATCCCCCGTCAGGACCCTCCTTAACCCCTCCGTCCCTGTTTAATATTTTATATCCCCCGTCGGGACCCTCCTTAACCCCCTCCGTCCCTGCGTAATATTTTATATCCCCCGTCGGGACCCTCCTTAACCCCTCCGTCCCTGTTTAATATTTTATATCCTCCGTCAGGGACCCTCCTTAACCCCCTCCGTCCCAGTTTAATATTTTATATCCCCGTCGGGACCCTCCTTAACCCCCTCCGTCCCTGTTTAATATTTTATATCCCCCTTCGGGACCCTCCTTAACCCCCTCCGTCCCTGTTTAATATTTCATATCCCCCGTCAGGACCCTCCTTAACCCCCTCCGTCCCTGTTTAATATTTTATATCCTCCGTCGGGACACTCCTTAACTCCCTCCGTCCCAGTTTAATGTTTCATATCCCCCGTCAGGACCCTCCTTAACCCCCTCCGTCCCTGTTTAATATTTTATATCCTCCGTCAGGACCCTCCTTAACCCCCTCCGTCCCTGTTTAATATTTTATATCCCCCGTCAGGACCCTCCTTAACCCCGCTCCGTCCCTGTTTAATATTTTATATCCTCCGTCAGGACCCTCCTTAACCCCCTCCGTCCCTGTTTAATATTTTATATCCCCCGTCGGGACCCTCCTTAACCCCCTCCGTCCCTGTTTAATATTTTATATCCCCCGTCCGGACCCTCCTTACCCCCCTCCGTCCCTGTTTGATATTTTATATCCTCCGTCGGGACCCCCTTTAACCCCTTCCGTACCTGTTTAATATTTTATATTCTCCGTCGGGACCCTCCTTAACCCCCTCCGTCCCTGTTTAATATTTTATATCCCCCGTCGGTACCCTCCTTAACCCCCTCCGTCCCTGTTTAATATTTTATATCCTCCGTCGGGACCCTCCTTAATCCCCTCCGTCCCTGTTTAATATTTTATATCCCCCGTCGGGACCCTCCTTAACCCCCTCCGTCCCTGTTTAATATTTTATATCCTCCGTCGGGACCCTCCTTAACCCCCTCCGTCCCTGTTTAATATTTTATATCCTCCGTCGGGACCCTCCTTAACCCCTCCGTCCCTGTTAAATATTTTATATCCTCCGTCGGGACCCTCCTTAACCCCTTCCGTCCCTGTTTAATATTTTATATCCCCCGTCGAGACCCTCCTTAACCCCCTCCGTCCGTGTTTAATATTTTATATCCTACGTCGGGACCCTCCTTAACCCCCTCCGTCCCTTTTTAATATTTTATATCCCCCGTCGGGACCCTCCTTAACCCCCTCCGTCCCTGTTTAATATTTTATATCCCCGTCGGGACCCTCCTTAACCCCCTCCGTCCCTGTTTAATATTTTATATCCCCGTCGGGACCCTCCTTAACCCCCTCCGTCCCTGTTTAATATTTTATATCCCCCGTCGGGACCCTCCTTAACCCCCTCCGTCCCTGTTTAATATTTCATATCCACCGTCGAGACCCTCCTTAACCCCCTCCGTCCCTGTTTAATATTTTATATCTCCGTCGGGACCCTCCTTAACCCCCTCCGTCCCTGTTTAATATTTTATATCCACCGTCGGGACCCTCCGTCCCTGTTTAATATTTTATATCGACCGTCGGGACCCTCCTTAACCCCCTCCGTCCCTGTTTAATATTTTATATCCCCCGTTGGGACCCTCCTTAACCCCCTCCGTCCCTGTTTAATATTTTATATCCCCCGTCAGGACCCTCCTTAACCCCCTCCGTCCCTGTTTAATATTTTACATCCTCCGTCGGGACCCTCCTTAACCCCCTCCGTCCCTGTTTAATATTTTATATCCCCCGTCGGGACCCTCCTTAACCCCCCTCCGTCCCTGTTTAATATTTTATATCCCCGTCGGGACCCTCCTTAACCCCCTCTGTCCCTGTTTAATATTTTATATCCCCCGTCGGGACCCTCCTTAACCCCCTCCGTCCCTGTTTAATATTTCATATCCTCCGTCGAGACCCTCCTTAACCCCCTCCGTCCGTGTTTAATATTTTATATCCCTCCGTCGGGACCCTCCTTAACCCCCCCGTCCCTGTTTAATATTTTATATCTCCGTCGGGACCCTCCTTAACCCCATCCGTCCCTGTTTAATATTTTATATCGACCGTCGGGACCCTCCGTCCCTGTTTTAATATTTTATATCCCCCGTCGGGACCCTCCTTCCCTGTTTAATATTTTATATCCTCCGTCGGGACCCTCCTTAACCCCCTCCGTCCCTGTTTAATATTTTATATCCCCCGTTGGGACCCTCCTTAACCCCCTCCGTCCCTGTTTAATATTTTATATCCCCCGTCGGGACCCTCCTTAACCCCCTCCGTCCCTGTTTAATATTTTTATATCCCCCGTCGGGACCCTCCTTAACCCCCTCCGTCCCTGTTTAATATTTTATATCCCCCGTCGGGACCCTCCTTAACCCCCTCCGTCCCTGTTTAATATTTTATATCCCCCGTCGGGACCCTCCTTAACCCCCTCCGTCCCTGTTTAATATTTCATATCCTCCGTCGAGACCCTCCTTAACCCCCTCCGTCCTGTTTAATATTTTATATCCTCCGTCGGGACCCTCCTTAACCCCCCCGTCCCTGTTTAATATTTTAAATCTCCTCTCGGGACCCTCCTTAACCCCATCCGTCCCTGTTTAATATTTTATATCGACCGTCGGGACCCTCCGTCCCTGTTTAATATTTTATATCGACCGTCGGGACCCTCCGTCCCTGTTTAATATTTTATATCCTCCGTCGGGACCCTCCTTAACCCCCTCCGTCCCTGTTTAATATTTTATATCCCCCGTGGGGACCCTCCTTAACCCCCTCCGTCCCTGTTTAATATTTTATATCCCCCGTCAGGACCCTCCTTAACCCCCTCCGTCCCTGTTTAATATTTTATATCCCCCGTCAGGACCCTCCTTAACCCCCTCCGTCCCTGTTTAATATTTTATATCCCCCGTCGGGACCCTCCTTAACCCCCTCCGTCCCTGTTTAATATTTTATATCCCCGTCGGGACCCTCCGTCCCTGTTTAATATTTTATATCCTCCGTCGGGACCCTCCTTAACCCCCTCCGTCCCTGTTTAATATTTTATATCCCCCGTCGGGACCCTCCTTAACCCCCTCCGTCCCTGTTTAATATTGTATATCCCCCGTCAGGACCCTCCTTAACCCCCTCCGTCCCTATTTAATATTTTATATCCCCCGTCGGGACCCTCCTTAACCCCCTCCGTCCCTGTTTAATATTTTATATCCCCCGTCCGGACCCTCCTTAACCCCCTCCGT
>NW_026867476.1:1948141-2005641 GCF_020745735.1 Hemiscyllium ocellatum
ATAAAATATTAAACAGGGACGGAGGGGGTTAAGGAGGGTCCCGACGGAGGATATAAAATATTAAACAGGGACGGAGGGGGTTAAGGAGGGTCCCGACGGGGATATAAAATATTAAACAGGGACGGAGGGGGCTAAGGAGGGTCCCGACGGAGGATATAAAATATTAAACAGGGACGGAGGGGGTTAAGGAGGGTCCCGACGGGGATATAAAATATTAAACAGGGACGGAGGGGTTAAGGAGGGTCCCGACGGAGGATATAAAATATTAAACAGGGACGGAGGGTCCCGACGGTCGATATAAAATATTAAAAGGGACGGAGGGGGTTGAGGAGGGTCCCGACGGGGGATATAAAATATTAAACAGGGACGGAGGGGGTTAAGGAGGGTCCCGACAGGAGATATAAAATATTAAACAGGGACGGGGGGGTTAAGGAGGGTCCCGACGGAGGATATAAAATATTAAACAGGGACGGAGGGGTTAAGGAGGGTCCCGACGGGAGGATATAAAATATTAACCAGGGACGGGGGGGGTTAAGGAGGGTCCCGACGGAGGATGTAAAATATTAAACAGGGACGGAGGGGGTTATGGAGGGTCCCGACGGTCGATATAAAATATTAAACAGGGACGGAGGGGGTTAAGGAGGGTCCCGACGGTCGATATAAAATATTAAACAGGGACGGAGGGTTAAGGAGGGTCCCGACGGTCGATATAAAATATTAAACAGGGACAGAGGGGGTTAAGGAGGGTCCCGACGGAGATATAAAATATTAAACAGGGACGGGGGGGTTAAGGAGGGTCCCGACGGAGGATATAAAATATTAAACACGGACGGAGGGGGTTAAGGAGGGTCCCGACGGAGGATATGAAATATTAAACAGGGACGGAGGGGGTTAAGGAGGGTCCCGACGGGGGATATAAAATATTAAACAGGGACGGAGGGGGTTAAGGAGGGTCCCGATGGGGATATAAAATATTAAACAGGGACGGAGGGGGTTAAGGAGGGTCCCGACGGGGATATAAAATATTAAACAGGGACGGAGGGGGTTAAGGAGGGTCCCGACGGGGGATATAAAATATTAAACAGGGACGGAGGGGGTTAAGGAGGGTCCCGACGGGGGATATAAAATATTAAACAGGGACGGAGGGGGTTAAGGAGGGTCCGACGGGGGATATAAAATATTAAACAGGGACGGAGGGGGTTAAGGAGGGTCCCGACGGGGATATAAAATATTAAACAGGGACGGAGGGGGTTAAGGAGGGTCCGACGGGGGATATAAAATATTAAACAGGGACGGAGGGGGTTAAGGAGGGTCCCGACGGGGGATATAAAATATTACGCAGGGACGGAGGGGGTTAAGGAGGGTCCCGACGGGGATATAAAATATTAAACAGGGACGAGGGGGTTAAGGAGGGTCCGACGGGGGATATAAAATATTAAACAGGGACGGAGGGGGTTAAGGAGGGTCCCGACGAGGGATATAAAATATTAAACAGGGACGGAGGGGGTTAAGGAGGGTCCCGACGGGGGATATAAATATTAAACAGGGACGGAGGGGGTTAAGGAGGGTCCTGACGGAGGATATAAAATATTAAACAGGGACGGAGGGGTTAAGGAGGGTCCGACGGAGGATATAAAATATTAAACAGGGACGGAGGGGGTTAAGGAGGGTCCCGACGGGGGATATAAAATATTAAACAGGGACGGAGGGGGTTAAGGAGGGTCCCGACGGGGATATAAAATATTAAACAGGGACGGAGGGGTTAAGGAGGGTCCCGACGGGGGATATAAATATTAAACAGGGACGGAGGGGGTTAAGGAGGGTCCCGACGGGAGGATATAAAATATTAAACAGGGACGGAGGGGGTTAAGGAGGGTCCCGACGGGGGATATAAAATATTAAACAGGGACGGAGGGGGTTAAGGAGGGTCCCGACGGGGGATATAAAATATTAAACAGGGACGGAGGGGGTTAAGGAGGGTCCCGACGGGGATATAAAATATTAAACAGGGACGGAGGGGGTTAAGGAGGGTCCCGACGGGGGATATAAAATATTAAACAGGGACGGAGGGGGTTACGGAGGGTCCCGACGGGGGATATAAAATATTAAACAGGGACGGAGGGGATTAAGGAGGGTCCCGACGGTGGATAAAAAATATTAAACAGGGACGGAGGGGGTTAAGGAGGGTCCCGACGGAGGATATAAAATATTAAACAGGGACGGAGGGGGTTAAGGAGGGTCCTGACGGGGGATATAAAATATTAAACAGGGACGGAGGGGGTTAAGGAGGGTCCCGACGGAGGATATAAAATATTAAACAGGACGGAGGGGGTTAAGGAGGGTCCCGACGGGGATATAAAATATTAAACAGGTACGGAGGGGGTTAAGGAGGGTCCCGACGAGGGATATAAAATATTAAACAGGGACGGAGGGGGTTAAGGAGGGTCCCGACGGGGGATATAAAATATTAAACAGGGACGGAGGGGGTTAAGGAGGGTCCCGACGGAGGATATAAAATATTAAACAGGGACGGAGGGGGTTAAGGAGGGTCCCGACGGGGGATATAAAATATTAAACAGGGACGGAGGGGGTTAAGGAGGGTCCCGACGGGGGACATAAAATATTAAACAGGGACGAAGGGGGTTAAGGAGGGTCCCGACGGGGGATAGAAAATATTAAACAGGGACGGAGGGGGTTAAGGAGGGTCCCGACGGGGGATATAAAATATTAAACAGGGACGGAGGGGGTTAAGGAGGGTCCCGACGGGGATATAAAATATTAAACAGGGACGGAGGGGGTTAAGGAGGGTCCCGACGGAGGATATAAAATATTAAACAGGGACGGAGGGGTTAAGGAGGGTCCCGACGGGGATATAAAATATTAAACAGGGACGGAGGGGGTTAGGAGGGTCCCGACTGGGGATATAAAATATTAAGCTGGTACGGAGGGGGTTAAGGAGGGTCCTGACGGAGGATATAAAATATTAAACAGGGACGGAGGGTCCCGACGGTCGATATAAAATATTAAAAGGGACGGAGGGGGTTAAGGAGGGTCCGACGGTCGATATAAAATATTAAACAGGGACAGAGGGGGTTAAGGAGGGTCCTGACGGGGATATAAAATATTAAACAGGGACGGAGGGGGTTAAGGAGGGTCCCGACGGGGATATAAAATATTAAACAGGGACGGAGGGGTTAAGGAGGGTCCCGACGGAGGATATAAAATATTAAACAGGGACGGAGGGGGTTAAGGAGGGTCCCGACGGAGATATAAAATATTAAACAGGGACGGAAGGGGTTAAGGAGGGTCCCGACGGGGGATATAAAATATTAAACAGGGACGGAGGGGGTTAAGGAGGGTCCCGACGGGGATATAAAATATTAAACAGGACGGAGGGGGTTAAGGAGGGTCCGACGGGGGATATAAAATATTAAACAGGGACGGAGGGGGTTAAGGAGGGTCCGACGGAGGATATAAAATATTAAACAGGGACGGAGGGGGTTAAGGAGGGTCCCGACGGGGGATATAAATATTAAACAGGGACGGAGGGGGTTAAGGAGGGTCCCGACGGAGGATATAAAATATTAAACAGGGACGGAGGGGGTTAAGGAGGGTCCCGACGGAGGATATAAAATATTAAAAGGGACGGAGGGGGTTAAGGAGGGTCCTGACGGGGGATATGAAATATTAAACAGGGACGGAGGGGTTAAGGAGGGTCCCGACGGGGATATAAAATATTAAACAGGGACGGAGGGGGTTAAGGAGGGTCCCGACGGAGGATATAAAATATTAAACAGGGACGGAGGGGGTTAAGGAGGGTCCCGACGGGGGATATAAAATATTAAACAGGGACGGAGGGGGTTAAGGAGGGTCCCGACGGAGGACATAAAATATTAAACAGGGACGGAGGGGGTTAGGAGGGTCCCGACGGGGATATAAAATATTAAACAGGGACGGAGGGGGTTAAGGAGGGTCCGACGGAGGATATAAAATATTAAACAGGGACGGAGGGTCCCGACGGTCGATATAAAATATTAAACAGGGACGGAGGGGGTTAAGGAGGGTCCCGACGGAGGATATAAAATATTAACAGGGACGGAGGGGGTTAAGGAGGGTCCCGACGGGGATATAAAATATTAAACAGGGACGGAGGGGGTTAAGGAGGGTCCCGACGGGAGGATATAAAATATTAAACAGGGACGGAGGGGGTTAAGGAGGGTCCCGACGGGGGATATAAAATATTAAAAGGGACGGAGGGGGTTAAGGAGGGTCCGACGGGGGATATAAAATATTAAACAGGGACGGAGGGGGTTAAGGAGGGTCCCGACGGGGGATATAAAATATTAAACAGGGACGGAGGGGGTTAAGGAGGGTCCCGACGGAGGATATAAAATATTAAACAGGACGGAGGGGGTTAAGGAGGGTCCCGACGGGGGATATAAAATATTAAACAGGGACGGAGGGGGTTAAGGAGGGTCCCGACGGGGGATATAAAATATTAAACAGGGACGGAGGGGGTTAAGGAGGGTCCCGACGGAGGATATAAAATATCAAATAGGAACAGAGGCGGGTATGGAGGGTCCCGACGGGGGATATAAAATATTAAACAGGGACGGAGGGGGTTAAGGAGGGTCCGACGGGGGATATAAAATATTAAACAGGGACGGAGGGGGTTAAGGAGGGTCCCGACGGAGGATATAAAATATTAAACAGGGACGGAGGGGGTAAGGAGGGTCCCGACGGGGGATATAAAATATTAAACAGGGACGGAGGGGTTAAGGAGGGTCCCGACGGGGGATATAAAATATTAAACAGGACGGAGGGGGTTAAGGAGGGTCCCGACGGGGGATATAAAATATTAAACAGGGACGGAGGGGGTTAAGGAGGGTCCCGACGGAGGATATAAAATATTAAACAGGGACGGAGGGGGTTAAGGAGGGTCCCGACGGGGGATATAAATATTAAACAGGGACGGAGGGGGTTAAGGAGGGTCCCGACGGGGATATAAAATATTAAACAGGGACGGAGGGGGTTAAGGAGGGTCCGACGGAGGATATAAAATATTAAAGGGACGGAGGGGGTTAAGGAGGGTCCCGACGGGGGATATAAAATATTAAACAGGGACGGAGGGGGTTAAGGAGGGTCCCGACGGAGGATATAAAATATTAAACAGGGACGGAGGGGGTTAAGGAGGGTCCCGACGGGGATATAAAATATTAAACAGGGACGGAGGGGGTTAAGGAGGGTCCCGACGGGGATATAAAATATTAAACAGGGACGGAGGGGGTTAAGGAGGGTCCGACGGGGGATATAAAATATTAAACAGGGACGGAGGGGGTTAAGGAGGGTCCCGACGGGGGATATAAAAATATTAAACAGGGACGGAGGGGGTTAAGGAGGGTCCCGACGGGGGATATAAAATATTAAACAGGGACGGAGGGTTAAGGAGGGTCCCGACGGGGATATAAAATATTAAACAGGGACGGAGGGGGTTAAGGAGGGTCCCGACGGGGGATATAAAATATTAAACAGGGACGGAGGGGGTTAAGGAGGGTCCCGACGGGGGATATAAAATATTAAACAGGGACGGAGGGGGTTAAGGAGGGTCCCGACGGGGGATATAAAATATTAAACAGGGACGGAGGGGTTAAGGAGGGTCCCGACGGAGGATATAAAATATTAAACAGGGACGGAGGGGGTTAAGGAGGGTCCTGACGGGGGATATAAAATATTAAACAGGGACGGAGGGGGTTAAGGAGGGTCCCGACGGGGATATAAAATATTAAACAGGGACGGAGGGGTTAAGGAGGGTCCGACGGGGGATATAAAATATTAAACAGGGACGGAGGGGGTTAAGGAGGTCCCGACGGGGGATATAAAATATTAAACAGGGACGGAGGGGGTTAAGGAGGGTCCCGACGGGGGATATAAAATATTAAACAGGGACGGGGGGGTTAAGGAGGGTCCCGACGGGGGATATAAAATATTAAACAGGACGGAGGGGGTTAAGGAGGGTCCCGACGGGGGATATAAAAATTAAACAGGGACGGAGGGGTTAAGGAGGGTCCCGACGGGGGATATAAAATATTAAACAGGGACGGAGGGGGTTAAGGAGGGTCCCGACGGGGGATATAAAATATTAAACAGGGACGGAGGGGGTTAAGGAGGGTCCCGACGGGGATATAAAATATTAAACAGGGACGGAGGGGGTTAAGGAGGGTCCCGACGGAGGATATAAAATATTAAACCGGGACGGAGGGGGTTAAGGAGGGTCCCGACGGGGGATATAAAATATTAAACAGGGACGGAGGGGGTTAAGGAGGGTCCCGACGGAGGATATAAAATATTAAACAGGGACGGAGGGGGTTAAGGAGGGTCCCGACGGGGATATAAAATATTAAACAGGGACGGAGGGGGTTAAGGAGGGTCCCGACGGAGGATATAAAATATTAAACAGGGACGGAGGGGGTTAAGGAGGGTCCCGACGGTGGATATAAAATATTAAACAGGGACGGAGGGGGTTAAGGAGGGTCCGACGGAGGATATAAAATATTAAACAGGGACGGAGGGGTTAAGGAGGGTCCCGACGGGGGATATAAAATATTAAACAGGGACGGAGGGGGTTAAGGAGGGTCCCGACGGGGATATAAAATATTAAACAGGGACGGAGGGGGTTAAGGAGGGTCCCGACGGGGGATATAAAATATTAAACAGGGACGGAGGGGGTTAAGGAGGGTCCCGACGGGGATATAAAATATTAAACAGGGACGGAGGGGGTTAAGGAGGGTCCGACGGGGGATATAAAATATTAAACAGGGACGGAGGGGGTTAAGGAGGGTCCCGACGGAGGATATAAAATATTAAACAGGGACGGAGGGGGTTAAGGAGGGTCCCGACGGAGGATATAAAATATTAAACAGGGACGGAGGGGGTTAAGGAGGGTCCCGACGGGGATATAAAATATTAAACAGGGACGGAGGGGGTTAAGGAGGGTCCCGACGGAGGATATAAAATATTAAACAGGGACGGAGGGGGTTAAGGAGGGTCCCGACGGGGATATAAAATATTAAACAGGGACGGAGGGGGTTAAGGAGGGTCCGACGGAGGATATAAAATATTAAACAGGGACGGAGGGGGTTAAGGAGGGTCCCGACGGGGGATATAAAATATTAAACAGGGACGGAGGGGGTTAAGGAGGGTCCCGACGGAGGATATAAAATATTAAACAGGGACGGAGGGGTTAAGGAGGGTCCCGACGGGGATATAAAATATTAAACAGGGACGGAGGGGGTTAAGGAGGGTCCCGACGGGGGATATAAAATATTAAACAGGGACGGAGGGGGTTAAGGAGGGTCCCGACGGGGGATAAAAATATTAAACAGGGACGGAGGGGGTTAAGGAGGGTCCCGACGGGGGATATAAAATATTAAACAGGGACGGAGGGGGTTAAGGAGGGTCCCGACGGGGGATATAAATATTAAACAGGGACGGAGGGGTTAAGGAGGGTCCCGACGGGGATATAAAATATTAAACAGGGACGGAGGGGGTTAAGGAGGGTCCCGACGGGGGATATAAAATATTAAACAGGGACGGAGGGGGTTAAGGAGGGTCCCGACGGTGGATAAAAAATATTAAACAGGGACGGAGGGGGTTAAGGAGGGTCCCGACGGAGGATATAAAATATTAAACAGGGACGGAGGGGGTTAAGGAGGGTCCTGACGGGGGATATAAAATATTAAACAGGGACGGAGGGGGTTAAGGAGGGTCCCGACGGAGATATAAAATATTAAACAGGGACGGAGGGGGTTAAGGAGGGTCCCGACGGGGATATAAAATATTAAACAGGGACGGAGGGGGTTAAGGAGGGTCCCGACGGGGGATATAAAATATTAAACAGGGACGGAGGGGGTTAAGGAGGGTCCCGACGGGGGATATAAAATATTAAACAGGGACGGAGGGGGTTAAGGAGGGTCCCGACGGAGGATATAAAATATTAAAAGGGACGGAGGGGGTTAAGGAGGGTCCGACGGGGGATATAAAATATTAACAGGGACGGAGGGGGTTAAGGAGGGTCCCGACGGGGGATATAAAATATTAAACAGGGACGGAGGGGGTTAAGGAGGGTCCCGACGGGGATATAAAATATTAAACAGGGACGGAGGGGGTTAAGGAGGGTCCCGACGGGGGATATAAAATATTAAACAGGGACGGAGGGGGTTAAGGAGGGTCCCGACGGGGGATATAAATATTAAACCGGGACGGAGGGGGTTAAGGAGGGTCCCGACGGAGGATATAAAATATTAAACAGGGACGGAGGGGGTTAAGGAGGGTCCCGACGGAGGATATAAAATATTAAACAGGGACGGAGGGGGTTAAGGAGGGTCCCGACGGGGGATATAAAATATTAAACAGGGACGGAGGGGGTTAAGGAGGGTCCCGACGGAGGATATAAAATATTAAACAGGGACGGAGGGGGTTAAGGAGGGTCCCGACGGGGGATATAAAATATTAAACAGGGACGGAGGGGGTTAAGGAGGGTCCCGACGGGGATATAAAATATTAAACAGGGACGGAGGGGGTTAAGGAGGGTCCCGACGGGGGATATAAAATATTAACAGGGACGGAGGGGGTTAAGGAGGGTCCCGACGGGGATATAAAATATTAAACAGGGACGGAGGGGTTAAGGAGGGTCCCGACGGGGGATATAAATATTAAACAGGGACGGAGGGGTTAAGGAGGGTCCCGACGGGGGATATAAAATATTAAACAGGGACGGAGGGGGTTAAGGAGGGTCCCGACGGGGGATATAAAATATTAAACAGGGACGGAGGGGGTTAAGGAGGGTCCCGACGGGGGATATAAAATATTAAACAGGGACGGAGGGGGTTAAGGAGGGTCCCGACGGGGATATAAAATATTAAACAGGGACGGAGGGGGTTAAGGAGGGTCCCGACGGGGATATAAAATATTAAACAGGGACGGAGGGGGTTAAGGAGGGTCCCGACGGAGGATATAAAATATTAAACACGGACGGAGGGGGTTAAGGAGGGTCCCGACGGAGGATATAAAATATTAAACAGGGACGGAGGGGGTTAAGGAGGGTCCCGACGGGGATATAAAATATTAAACAGGGACGGAGGGGGTTAAGGAGGGTCCCGACGGAGGATATAAAATATTAAACAGGGACGGAGGGGGTTAAGGAGGGTCCCGACGGGGGATATAAAATATTAAACAGGGACGGAGGGGGTTAAGGAGGGTCCCGACGGGGGATATAAAATATTAAACAGGGACGGAGGGGGTTAAGGAGGGTCCCGACGGGGGATATAAAATATTAAACAGGGACGGAGGGGGTTAAGGAGGGTCCCGACGGGGATATAAAATATTAAACAGGGACGGAGGGGGTTAAGGAGGGTCCCGACGGGGGATATAAAATATTAAACAGGGACGGAGGGGGTTAAGGAGGGTCCCGACGGGGATATAAAATATTAAACAGGGACGGAGGGGGTTAAGGAGGGTCCCGACGGAGGATATAAAATATTAAACAGGGACGGAGGGGGTTAAGGAGGGTCCCGACGGGGGATATAAAATATTAAACAGGGACGGAGGGGGTTAAGGAGGGTCCCGACGGGGGATATAAAATATTAAACAGGGACGGAAGGGGTTAAGGAGGGTCCCGACGGTGGATATAAAATATAAACAGGGACGGAGGGGGTTAAGGAGGGTCCCGACGGGGGATATAAAATATTAAACAGGGACGGAGGGGGTTAAGGAGGGTCCCGACGGGGGATATAAAATATTAAACAGGGACGGAGGGGGTTAAGGAGGGTCCGGACGGGGGATATAAAATATTAAACAGGGGCGGAGGGGGTTAAGGAGGGTCCCGACGGAGGATATAAAATATTAAACAGGGACGGAGGGGGGTTAAGGAGGGTCCCGACGGGGGATATAAAATATTATACAGGGACGGAGGGGGTTTAGGAGGGTCCCGACGGGGAATATAAAATATTATACAGGGATGGAGGGGGTTAAGGAGGGTTCCGACGGAGGATATAAAATATTAAACGGGACGGAGGGGGTTAAGGAGGGTCCCGACGGGGGATATAAAATATTAAACAGGGACAGAGGGGGTTAAGGAGGGTCCCGACGGAGGATATAAAATATTAAACAGGGACGGAGGGGGTTAAGGAGGGTCCCGACGGAGGATATAAAATATTAAACAGGGACGGAGGGGTTAAGGAGGGTCCCGATGAGGGATATAAAATATTACAAAAGGACGGAGGGGGTTAAGGAGGGTCCCGACGGTGGATGTAAAATATTAAACAGGGACGTAGGGGGTTAAGGAGGGTCCCGATGAGGGATATAAAATATTACAAAGGGACGGAGGGGTTAAGGAGGGTCCCGACGGTGGATGTGAAATATTAAACAGGGATGGAGGGGGTTAAGGAGGGTCCCGAGGAGGGATATAAAATATTACAAAGGGACGGAGGGGGTTAAGGAGGGTCCCGACGGAGGATATAAAATATTAAACAGGGACGGAGGGGGTTAAGGAGGGTCCCGACGGGGGATATAAAATATTAAACAGGGACGGAGGGGGTTAAGGAGGGTCCCGACGGGGGATATAAAATATTATACAGGGACGGAGGGGGTTAAGGAGGGTTCCGACGGAGGATGTAAAATATTAAAGAGGGACGGAGCGGGTTAAGGAGGGTCCCGACGGAGGATGTAAAATATTAAACAGGGACGGAGGGGGTTAAGGAAGGTCCCGACGGGGGATAGAAAATATTAAACAGGGACGGAGGGGGTTAAGGAGGGTCCCGACGGGGGATATAAAATATTAAACAGGGACGGAGGGGGTTAAGGAGGGTCCCGACGGGGGATATAAAATATTAAACAGGGACGGAGGGGGTTAAGGAGGGTCCCGACGGAGGATATAAAATATTAAACAGGGACGGAGGGGGTTAAGGAGGGTCCCGACGGGGGATATAAAATATTAAACAGGGATGGAGGGGGTTAAGGAGGGTCCCGACGGAGGACATAAAATATTAAACAGGGACAGAGGGGGTTAAGGAGGGTCCCGACGGAGGACATAAAATATTAAACAGGGACGGAGGGGGTTAGGGAGGGTCCCGACTGGGGATATAAAATATTAAGCTGGTACGGAGGGGGTTAAGGAGGGTCCTGACGGAGGATATAAAATATTAAACAGGGACGGAGGGTCCCGACGGTCGATATAAAATATTAAAAAGGGACGAAGGGGGTTAAGGAGAGTCCCGACGGTCGATATAAAATATTAAACAGGGACAGAGGGGGTTAAGGAGGGTCCTGACGGGGGATATTAAATATTAAGCAGGTACGGAGGGGGTTAAGGAGGGTCCCGACGGGGGATATAAAATATTATACAGGGATGGAGGGGGTTAAGGAGGGTTCCGACGGAGGATATAAAATATTAAACAGGGACGGAGGGGTTTAAGGAGGGTCCCGATGAGGGATATAAAATATTACAAAGGGACGGAGGGGGTTAAGGAGGGTCCCGACGGTGGATGTAAAATATTAAACAGGGACGGAGGGGGTTAAGGAGGGTCCCGACAGGAGATATAAAATATTAAACAGGGAAGGGGGGGTTAAGGAGGGTCCCGACGGAGGATATAAAATATTAAATAGGAACGGAGGGGGGTAAGGAGGGTCCGGACGGGGGATATAAAATATTAAACAGGGGCGGAGGGGGTTAAGGAGGGTCCCGACGGAGGATATAAAATATTAAACAGGGACGGAGGGGGTTAAGGAGGGTCCCGACGGGGGATATAAAATATTAAACAGGGACGGAGGGGGTTTAGGAGGGTCCGACGGGGGATATAAAATATTAACAGGGATGGAGGGGGTTAAGGAGGGTTCCGACGGAGGGTGTAAAATATTAAAGAGGGACGGAGGGGGTTAAGGAGGGTCCCGACGGGGGATATAAAATATTAAACAGGGACGGACGGGGTGAAGGAGGGTCCCGACGGGGGATATAAAACATTAAACAGCGACGGAGGGGGTTAAGGAGGGTCCCGACGGAGGACATAAAATATTAAACAGGGACGGAGGGGGTTAGGGAGGGTCCCGACTGGGGATATAAAATATTAAGCTGGTACGGAGGGGGTTAAGGAGGGTCCCGACGGAGGATATAAAATATTAAACAGGGACGGAGGGGTTAAGGAGGGTCGCGACAGGGGATATAAAATATTAAATAGGGACGGAGGGGTTAAGGAGGGTCCCAACGGGGGATATAAAGTATTAAGCAGGTACGGAGGGGCTTAACGAGTGTCCCGACGGAGGATATAAAATATTAAACGGGGACGGAGGGGGTTAAGAGGGTCCGACGATGGATGTAAAATATTAAACAGGGACGGAGGGGGTTAAGGAGGGTCCCGACGGGGGATATGAAATATTAAACAGGGACGGAGGTGGTTAAGAAGGGTCGCAACGATGTATGTAAAATATTAAACAGGGACGGAGGGGGTTAAGGAGGGTCCCGACGGGGGATAGAAAATATTAAATAGGGACAGAGGGGGTTAAGGAGGGTCCCGACGAGGGATATAAAATATTAAACAGGGACGGAGGGGGTTAAGGAGGGTCCTGACGGGGGTTATAAAATTTTAAACAGGGACGGAGGGGGTTAAGGAGGGTCCCGACGGGGGATATAAAATATTAAACAGGGACGGAGGGGGTTAAGGAGGGTCCTGACGGGGGTTATAAAATATTAAATAGGGACGGAGGGGGTTAAGGAGGGTCTCGACGGAGGATATAAAATATTAAACAGGGACGGAGGGGGTTAAGGAGGGTCCCGACGGGGGATATAAAATATTAAACAGGGACGGACGGGGTGAAGGAGGGTCCCGACGGGGATATAAAACATTAAACAGGGACGGAGGGGGTTAAGGAGGGTCCCGACGGAGGATATAAAATATTAAACAGGGACGGAGGGGGTTAAGGAGGGTCCCGACGGGGGATATAAAATATTAAATAGGGACGGAGGGGGTTAAGGAAGGTCCTGACGCGGGATATAAAATATTAAACAGGGACGGAGGGGGTTAAGGAGGGTCCTGACGGGGATATAAAATATTAAACAGGGACGGAGGGGGTTAAGGACGGTCCCGACGGGGGATATAAAATATTAAACAGGGACGGAGGGGGTTAAGGAGGGTCCCGACGGGGGATATAAAATATTAAACAGGGACGGAGGGGGTTAAGGAGGGTCCCGACGGGGATATAAAATATTAAACAGGGACGGAGGGGGTTAAGAGGGTCCCGACGGGGGATATAAAATATTAAACAGGGACGGAGGGGGTTAAGGAGGGTCCCGACGGGGGATATAAAATATTAAACAGGGACGGTGGGGGTTAAGGAGGGTCCCGACGGGGGATATAAAATATTAAACAGGGACGGAGGGGGTTAAAGAGGGTCCCGACGGGGGATATAAAATATTAAACAGGGACGGAGGGGGTTAAGGAGGGTCCCGACGGGGGATATAAAATATTAAACAGGGACGGAGGGGGTTAAAGATGGTCCCGACGGAGGATATAAAATATTAAACAGGGACGGAGGGGGTTAAGGAGGGTCCCGACGGGGGATATAAAATATTAAACAGGGACGGAGGGGGTTAAGGAGGGTCCCGACGGAGGATATAAAATATTAAACAGTGACGGAGGGGGTTAAGGAGGGTCCCGACGGTCGATGTAAAATATTAAAAAGGGACGGAGGGGGTTAAGGAGGGTCCCGACGGGGGATATAAAATATTAAACAGGGACGGAGGGGGTTAAGGAGGGTCCCGACGGGGGATATAAAATATTAACAGGGACGGAGGGGGTTAAGGAAGGCCCCGATGGGGGATATAAAATATTAAACAGGGACGGAGGGGGTTAAGGAGGGTCCCGACGGGGGATATAAAATATTAAACAGGGACGGTGGGGGTTAAGGAGGGTCCCGACGGAGGATATAAAATATTAAACAGTGACGGAGGGGGTAAGGAGGGTCCCGACGGTCGATATAAAATATTAAAAAGGGACGGAGGGGGTTAAGGAGGGTCCCGACTGGGGATATAAAATATTAAACAGGGACGGAGGGGGTTAAGGAGGGTCCCGACGGGGGATATAAAATATTAAACAGGGACGGAGGGGTTTAAGGAGGGTCGCGACGGGGGATATAAAATATTAAAAACGGACGGAGGGGGTTAAGGAGGGTCCCGACGGGGATATAAAATATTAACAGGGACGGAGGGGGTTAAGGAAGGCCCCGATGGGGGATATAAAATATTAAACAGGGACGGAGGGGGTTAAGGAGGGTCCCGACGGGGGTATAAAATATTAAACAGGGACGGAGGGTGTTAAGGAGGGTCCCGACGGGGGATATAAATATTAAACAGGGACGGAGGGCATTAAAGAGGGTCCCGACGGAGGATATAAAATATTAAACAGGGACGGAGGGCGTTAAGGAGGGTCCCGACGGAGGATATAAAATATTAAACAGGGACGGAGGGGGTTAAGGCGGGTCCCGACGGGGGATATAAAATATTAAGCTGGTACGGAGGGGGTTCAGGAGGGTCCCGACGGAGCATATAAAATATTAAACAGGGACGGAGGGGGTTAAGGAGGGTCCCGACGGGGATATAAAATATTAAAAAGGGACGGAGAGGGTTAAGGAGGGTCCCGACTGGGGATATAAAATATTAAACAGGGACGGAGGGGGTTAAGGAGGGTCCCGACGGAGGATATAAAATATTAAACAGGGACGGAGGGGGTTAAGGAGGGTCCCGACGGAGGATATAAAATATTAAACAGGGACAGAGGGGGTTAAGGAGGGTCCCGACGGAGGATATAAAATATTAAACAGGGACGGAGGGGGTTAAGGAGGGTCCCGACGGAGGATATAAAATATTAAACAGGGACGGAGGGGTTTAAGGAGGGTCCCGATGAGGGATATAAAATATTACAAAAGGACGGAGGGGGTTAAGGAGGGTCCCGACGGTGGATGTAAAATATTAAACAGGGACGGAGGGGGTTAAGGAGGGTCCGATGAGGGATATAAAATATTACAAAGGGACGGAGGGGGTTAAGGAGGGTCCCGACGGTGGATGTGAAATATTAAACAGGGATGGAGGGGGTTAAGGAGGGTCCCGAGGAGGATATAAAATATTACAAAGGGACGGAGGGGGTTAAGGAGGGTCCCGACGGAGGATATAAAATATTAAACAGGGACGGAGGGGTTAAGGAGGGTCCCGACGGGGGATATAAAATATTAAACAGGGACGGAGGGGGTTAAGGAGGGTCCCGACGGGGGATATAAAATATTATACAGGGACGGAGGGGGTTAAGGAGGGTTCCGACGGAGGATGTAAAATATTAAAGAGGGACGGAGGGGGTTAATGAGGGTCCCGACGGAGGATGTAAAATATTAAACAGGGACGGAGGGGGTTAAGGAAGGTCCCGACGGGGGATAGAAAATATTAAACAGGGACGGAGGGGGTTAAGGAGGGTCCCGACGGGGGATATAAAATATTAAACAGGGACGGAGGGGGTTAAGGAGGGTCCCGACGGGGGATATAAAATATTAAACAGGGACGGAGGGGGTTAAGGAGGGTCCCGACGGGGATATAAAATATTAAACAGGGACGGAGGGGGTTAAGGAGGGTCCCGACGGGGGATATAAAATATTAAACAGGGATGGAGGGGGTTAAGGAGGGTCCCGACGGAGGACATAAAATATTAAACAGGGACAGAGGGGGTTAAGGAGGGTCCGACGGAGGACATAAAATATTAAACAGGGACGGAGGGGGTTAGGGAGGGTCCCGACTGGGGATATAAAATATTAAGCTGGTACGGAGGGGGTTAAGGAGGGTCCTGACGGAGGATATAAAATATTAAACAGGGACGGAGGGTCCCGACGGTCGATATAAAATATTAAAAAGGGACGGAGGGGGTTAAGGAGAGTCCCGACGGTCGATATAAAATATTAAACAGGGACAGAGGGGGTTAAGGAGGGTCCTGACGGGGGATATTAAATATTAAGCAGGTACGGAGGGGGTTAAGGAGGGTCCCGACGGGGGATATAAAATATTATACAGGGATGGAGGGGGTTAAGGAGGGTTCCGACGGAGGATATAAAATATTAAACAGGGACGGAGGGGTTTAAGGAGGGTCCCGATGAGGGATATAAAATATTACAAAGGGACGGAGGGGGTTAAGGAGGGTCCCGACGGTGGATGTAAAATATTAAACAGGGACGGAGGGGGTTAAGGAGGGTCCCGACAGGAGATATAAAATATTAAACAGGGAAGGGGGGGTTAAGGAGGGTCCCGACGGAGGATATAAAATATTAAATAGGAACGGAGGGGGTAAGGAGGGTCCGGACGGGGGATATAAAATATTAAACAGGGGCGGAGGGGGTTAAGGAGGGTCCCGACGGAGGATATAAAATATTAAACAGGGACGGAGGGGGTTAAGGAGGGTCCCGACGGGGGATATAAAATATTATACAGGGACGGAGGGGGTTTAGGAGGGTCCCGACGGGGGATATAAAATATTATACAGGGATGGAGGGGGTTAAGGAGGGTTCCGACGGAGGGTGTAAAATATTAAAGAGGGACGGAGGGTGTTAAGGAGGGTCCCGACGGGGGATATAAAATATTAAACAGGGACGGACGGGGTGAAGGAGGGTCCCGACGGGGGATATAAAACATTAAACAGCGACGGAGGGGGTTAAGGAGGGTCCCGACGGAGGACATAAAATATTAAACAGGGACGGAGGGGGTTAGGGAGGGTCCCGACTGGGGATATAAAATATTAAGCTGGTACGGAGGGGGTTAAGGAGGGTCCCGACGGAGGATATAAAATATTAAACAGGGACGGAGGGGGTTAAGGAGGGTCGCGACAGGGGATATAAAATATTAAACAGGGACGGAGGAGGTTAAGGAGGGTCCCAACGGGGGATATAAAGTATTAAGCAGGTACGGAGGGGCTTAACGAGTGTCCCGACGGAGGACATAAAATATTAAACGGGGACGGAGGGGGTCAAGAAGGGTAGCAACGATGTATGTAAAATATTAAACAGGGACGGAGGGGGTTAAGGAGGGTCCCGACGGGGGATATGAAATATTAAACAGGGACGGAGGTGGTTAAGAAGGGTCGCAACGATGTATGTAAAATATTAAACAGGGACGGAGGGGGTTAAGGAGGGTCCCGACGGGGGATAGAAAATATTAAATAGGGACGGAGGGGGTTAAGGAGGGTCCCGATGAGGGATATAAAATATTAAACAGGGACGGAGGGGGTTAAGGAGGGTCCTGACGGGGGTTATAAAATTTTAAACAGGGACGGAGGGGTTAAGGAGGGTCCCGACGGGGGATATAAAATATTAAACAGGGACGGAGGGGGTTAAGGAGGGTCCTGACGGGGGTTATAAAATTTTAAACAGGGACGGAGGGGGTTAAGGAGGGTCTCGACGGAGGATATAAAATATTAAACAGGACGGAGGGGGTTAAGGAGGGTCCCGACGGGGGATATAAAATATTAAACTGGGACGGAGGGGGTTAAGGAGGGTCCCGATGGGGGATATAAAATATTAAACAGGGACGGAGGGGGTTAAGGAGGGTCTCGACGGAGGATATAAAATATTAAACAGGGACGGAGGGGTTTAAGGAGGGTCCCGACGGGGGATATAAAATATTAAACAGGGACGGAGGGGGTTAAGGAGGGTCCCGATGGGGGATATAAAATATTAAAAAGGGACGGAGGGGGTTAAGGAGGGTCCCGATGGGGGATATAAAATATTAAACACGGACGGAGGGGGTTAAGGAGGGTCGCGACGGGGGATATAAAATATTAAACACGGACGGAGGGGGTTAAGGAGGGTCGCGACGGGGGATATAAAATATTAAACACGGACGGAGGGGGTTAAGGAGGGTCCCGACGGAGGATATAAAATATTAAACAGGGACGGAGGGGGTTAAGGAGGGTCCCGACGGAGGATATAAAATATTAAACAGGGACGGAGGGGGTTAAGGAGGGTCCCGACGGGGGATATAAAATATTAAAAAGGGACGGAGGGGGTTAACAAGGGTCCCGACGGGGGATATAAAATATTAAACAGGGACAGAGGGGGTTAAGGAGGGTCCCGACGGAGGATATAAAATATTAAACAGGGACGGAGGGGGTTAAGGAGGATCCCGACGGGGGATATAAAATATTAAACAGGGACGGAGGGGGTTAAGGAGGGTCCCGACGGAGGATATAAAATATTAAACAGGGACGGAGGGGTTAAGGAGGGACCCGATGGAGGATATAAAATATTAAACGGGACGGAGGGGGTTAAGGAGGGTCCCGTCCGGCGATATAAAATATTAAACAGGGACGGAGGGGGTTAGGGAGGGTCCCGACAGGGGATATAAAATATTAAACAGGGACGGAGGGGGTTAGGGAGGGTCCCGACGGGGGATATAAAATACTAAACAGGGACGGAGGGGGTTAGGGAGGGTCCCGACGGGGGATATAAAATATTAAACAGGGACGGAGGGGGTTAAGGAGGGTCCCGACGGTCGATATAAAATATTACAAAGGGACGGAGGGGTTAAGGAGGGTCCCGACTGGGGATATAAAATATTAAGCAGGTACGGAGGGGGTTAAGGAGGGTCCCGACAGGAGATATAAAATATTAAACAGGGATGGAGGGGGTTAAGGTGGGTCCCGACGGGGGATATGAAATATTAAGCAGGTACAGAGGGGGTTAAGGAGGGTCCCGACTGGGGATATAAAATATTAAGCAGGTACGGAGGGGGTTAAGGAGGGTCCCGACAGGAGATATAAAATATTAAACAGGGACGGAGGGGGTTAAGGAGGGACCCGACGGAGGACATAAAATATTAAAATGGGACGGAGGGGGTTAAGAAGGGTCCCGACTGGGGATATAAAATATTAAGCAGGTACGGAGGGGGTTAAGGAGGGTCCCGACAGGAGATATAAAATATTAAACAGGGACGGAGAGGGTTAAGGAGGGTTGCGACGACGGATATAAAATTTTAAACAGGGATGGAGGGGGTTAAGAAGGGACCCAACGATGTATATAAAATATTAAACACGGACGGAGGGGTTAAGGAGGGTCCAGACGGGGGATATAAAATATTAAACAGGGATGGAGGGGGTGAAGGAGGGTCCCAACAATGTATATAAAATATTAAACAGCGAAGGAGGGGGTTAAGGAGAGACCCGGCGAAGGATATAAAGTATTAAACAGGGACGGAGGGGGTTAAGGAGGGTCCCGACGGGGGATATAAAATATGAAACTGGGACGGAGGGGTTAAGGAGGGTCCCGTCGGGGATATAAAATATTAAACAGGGACGGAGGGGGTTAAGGAGGGTCCCGACTGGGGATACAAAATATTAAGCAGGTACGGAGGGGGTTAAGGAGGGTCCCGACGGAGAACATAAAATATTAAACGGGGACAGAGTGGGTTAAGGAGGGTCCCGACGGAGGACATAAAATATTAAACGGGGACTGAGAGGGTTAAGTAGGTTCGCGATAGGGGATATAAAATATTAAACAGGGACCGAGGAGGTTAAGGAGGGTCCCGACGGGGGATATAAAATATTAAGCAGGTACGGAGGGGGTTAACGAGGGTCCCGACGGAGGACATAAAATATTAAACGGGGACGGAAGGGGTTAAGGAGGGTCCCGACGGAGGACATAAAAAATTAACCGGGGACTGAGAGGGTTAAGGAGGGTCGGGACGGGGGATATGAAATATTAAACAGGGACGGAGGGGGTTAAGGAGGGTCCCGACGGGGGATATAAAATATTTAACAGGGACGGATGGGGTTAAGGAGGGTCCCGATGGGGGATATAAAATATTAAACAGGAACGGAGGGGTTAAGGAGGGTCCCGACGGGGGATATAAAATATTAAACAGGGACGGAGGGGGTTAAGGAGGGTCTCGACGGAGGATATAAAATATTAAACAGGGACGGAGGGGGTTAAGGAGGGTCCCGACGGAGGATATAAAATATTAAACAGGGACGGAGGATGTTAAGGAGGGTCCCGACGGGGGATATGAAATATTTAACACAGACGGAGGGGGTTAAGGAGGGTCCCGACGGGGGATATAAAATATTAAACAGCGACGGAGGGGGTTAAGGAGGGTCCCGACGGAGGATATAAAATATTAAACAGGGACGGAGGGGGTTAAGGAGGGTCCCGACGGGGGATATAAAATATTAAACAGGGACGGAGGGGGTTAAGGAGGGTTGCGACGATGTATTTAAAATATTAAACAGGGACGGAGGATGTTTTTTTTTAAAAGATATTTTTATTAGAAATTTAATATTTTGACAGATTTACAAAAATAAACAGAACTTTCAAGCACAAACATTAATATAAAAATAGATCTTAAATATATAATCATCAAAATTCAAAGGAATGATACTAAAGAAGAAAGAAAAACAATGAAACTCAGTTAACTACTAATCTAATCCACAATTATCCAGAGTGTATAGTTGAGTCACTTACATCCTTCAAACAAGAGAAAATGTTCTCTAATACACTCATAACAGTATAATAAAAAGGAAACTATTTCCAAACAATAAGAACAAAAAAAAACATGTTTGAATGGAGATCCTCCCCCTTGTTCTCAGGGGGCCTTACTTCCTTTCTAAAGGTCCACCATATCCTCTCCCAAACAGTGTCCCACCCTTGACCTGGGCGCTCCTTAATAGGATTTAGATATAATACCGAGCTAGAGTTAACAGTGAGCGCCCCACCCCCACCCCTCCCCACCCATACCTGAGTATATCTGATAGCATCAATGCCACGTACAAACACACATAACTATAAAATTACAACTCCAACAGATTACAGTTAGGTATAATAACATAAAATAGCAAGGGAAGACAACCCTGCTCCCAGAGGCAAAAGTAAAGTAGAGTAAAGTATCCACTTCTCCCCACGGAGTGTGGAAGAGGCAAGCCAACATAAATTGTCTCTTACGATTTATTTAAACGAGTCTAATAGTTCCTTAGCCTCTTCTGGTGATCTAAAATTATACTCGGATCCTTCGTGGGTAAAGCGTAACGTCGCTGGGTAGCGTAAGGTGTATTGAATATTTAAGTTCCTTAAATATTTCTTCACCTCATCAAACGCCTTCCTTCTTCGTGCCAAAGCCGGGAGAAGTCCTGAAATAACATAATCTTGGATCCTTCATGGATCATGGCTTTAGGATCCTTTCCAAGCTTTCTGGAGGCGTCCAGGAGTATCTGCCTCTCCCTATAACTCTGCAGCCGGAACAGGACCGGGCGTGGGCGCTGGTTTGGGCCAGATCCGCGTACTGCGACCCGGTAGGCCCACTCCACCCTTACCCGGTCAGTTTCAACCCCCAGGTTTAAAAGCTGGGGCAGCCATCGCTCCAGAAATGCTGCTAACTGTCCCTTCTCTTCTTGTTCAGGGAGGCCCAGAAGACGGATATTCTTTCTCCGATTTCTATTATCCAGGTCATCCATGTAGATTTCAAAGGCCCGGACTCTCTGCTCCAGAGCTCGCGCCTGTTCTGCAGCTGTTTGTGCTGCAGCCTCGGAGGTCGTGGCCTTTAGCTCTGCTACCTCCACTCGGCCCTGTAATTCCTCAATAGCCTGGCTGTATTTCTGCAGCTTTTCTTCGAATGCATTCCATCTCTGTCTGGATTCTGCGATGAAATTGACGAGTGTCGTTTCCAGCCTGGCAATCATCTCTTCAAGGCCTGTTTTTACATCAGCTGCAGCCGGAGGAGGAGAGGAGGGTGGGGGAGGGGTCTTTGTTTTCTGAGAGCTGCGGGGTCCCTTTGGTTTACTCATTATCCACTTAATATTAAACTGCTTAAATATAATAGTAAGCAGCTAGTTAAGGTTAGAAAATTTTTTTGGGTGGTTTGGTAAGTGTGGTGGGGGTGAGTAACTCACTTTACCCAGGTTTTGGGAAGAGCACTGTAAACTCAGACTTGCTGAGTCGCCGCCATCTTGGATCTCGACGGAGGATGTTAAGGAGGGTCCGGACGGGGATATAAAATATTAAACAGGGACAGAGGGGGTTAAGGAGGGTCCCGACGGGGGATATAAAATATTAAACAGGGACAGAGGGGGTTAAGGAGGGTCCCGACGGGGATATAAAATATTAAACAGGGACGGAGGGGGTTAAGGAGGGTCCCGACGGAGGATATAAAATATTAAACAGGGACGGAGGGGTTAAGGAGGGTCCCGACGGGGGATATAAAATATTAAACAGGGACAGAGGGGGTTAAGGAGGGTCCCGACGGAGGATATAAAATATTAAACAGGGACGGAGGGGGTTAAGGAGGGTCTCGACGGAGGATATAAAATATTAAACAGGGACGGAGGGGGTGAAGGAGGGTCCCGACTGGGGATATAAAATATTAAGCAGGTACGGAGGGGGTGAAGGAGGGTCCCGACGGAGGACATAAAATATTAAACGGGGACGGAGGGGGTTAAGGAGGGTCCAGACGGAGGATATAAAATATTAAACAGGGACGGAGGGGGTTAAGGACGGTTGGGACGGAGGATATAAAATATTAAACAGGGACGGAGGGGGTTAAGGAGGGTCTCGACGGAGGATATAAAATATTAAACAGGGACGGAGGGGGTTAGGGAGGGTCCCGACGGAGGATAGAAAATATTAAGCTGGTCCGGAGGGGGTTAATGAGGGTCCCGACAGGCGATATAAAATATTAAAAAGGACGGAGGGGGTTAAGGAGGGTCCCGACTGGGGATATAAAATATTAAGCAGGTACGGAGGGGGTGAAGGAGGGTCCCGACGGTGGATATAAAATATTAAACAGGGACGGACGGGGTTAAGGAGGGTCCCGACAGGACATATAAAATATTAAACAGGGACAGAGGGGGTTAAGGAGGGTCCCGACGGGGGATATAAAATATTAAACAGGGACGGAGGGGGTGAAGGAGGGTCCCGACTGGGGATATAAAATATTAAGCAGGTACGGAGGGGGTGAAGGAGGGTCCCGACGGAGGACATAAAATATTAAACGGGGACGGAGAGGGTTAAGGAGGGTCCAGACGGAGGATATAAAATATTAAACAGGGACGGAGGGGGTTAAGGACGGTTGGGACGGAGGATATAAAATATTAAACAGGGACGGAGGGGGTTAAGGAGGGTCTCGACGGAGGATATAAAATATTAAACAGGGACGGAGGGGGTTAGGGAGGGTCCCGACGGAGGATAGAAAATATTAAGCTGGTCCGGAGGGGGTTAATGAGGGTCCCGACAGGCGATATAAAATATTAAAAAGGGACGGAGGGGGTTAAGGAGGGTCCCGACTGGGGATATAAAATATTAAGCAGGTACGGAGGGGGTGAAGGAGGGTCCCGACGGTGGATATAAAATATTAAACAGGGACGGACGGGGTTAAGGAGGGTCCCGACAGGACATATAAAATATTAAACAGGGACGGAGGGGGTTAAGGAGGGTCCCGACGGGGATATAAAATATTAAACAGGGACGGAGGGGGTGAAGGAGGGTCCCGACTGGGGATATAAAATATTAAGCAGGTACGGAGGGGGTGAAGGAGGGTCCCGACGGAGGACATAAAATATTAAACGGGGACGGAGGGGGTTAAGGAGGGTCCAGACGGAGGATATAAAATATTAAACAGGGACGGAGGGGGTTAAGGACGGTTGGGACGGAGGATATAAAATATTAAACAGGGACGGAGGGGTTAAGGAGGGTCTCGACGGAGGATATAAAATATTAAACAGGGACGGAGGGGGTTAGGGAGGGTCCCGACGGAGGATAGAAAATATTAAGCTGGTCCGGAGGGGGTTAATGAGGGTCCCGACAGGCGATATAAAATATTAAAAAGGGACGGAGGGGGTTAAGGAGGGTCCCGACTGGGGATATAAAATATTAAGCAGGTACGGAGGGGGTGAAGGAGGGTCCCGACGGTGGATATAAAATATTAAACAGGGACGGACGGGGTTAAGGAGGGTCCCGACAGGACATATAAAATATTAAACAGGGACGGAGGGGGTTAAGGAGGGTCCCGACGGGGGATATAAAATATTAAACAGGGACGGAGGGGGTGAAGGAGGGTCCCGACTGGGGATATAAAATATTAAGCAGGTACGGAGGGGGTGAAGGAGGGTCCCGACGGAGGACATAAAATATTAAACGGGGACGGAGGGGGTTAAGGAGGGTCCAGACGGAGGATATAAAATATTAAACAGGGACGGAGGGGGTTAAGGACGGTTGGGACGGAGGATATAAAATATTAAACAGGGACGGAGGGGGTTAAGGAGGGTCTCGACGGAGGATATAAAATATTAAACAGGGACGGAGGGGGTTAGGGAGGGTCCCGACAGAGGATAGAAAATATTAAGCTGGTCCGGAGGGGGTTAATGAGGGTCCCGACAGGCGATATAAAATATTAAAAAGGGACGGAGGGGGTTAAGGAGGGTCCCGACTGGGGATATAAAATATTAAGCAGGTACGGAGGGGGTGAAGGAGGGTCCCGACGGTGGATATAAAATATTAAACAGGGACGGACGGGGTTAAGGAGGGTCCCGACAGGACATATAAAATATTAAACAGGGACGGAGGGGGTTAAGGAGGGTCCAGACGGGGGATATAAAATATTAAACAGGGACGGAGGGGGTGAAGGAGGGTCCCGACTGGGGATATAAAATATTAAGCAGGTACGGAGGGGGTGAAGGAGGGTCCCGACGGAGGACATAAAATATTAAACGGGGACGGAGGGGGTTAAGGAGGGTCCAGACGGAGGATATAAAATATTAAACAGGGACGGAGGGGGTTAAGGACGGTTGGGACGGAGGATATAAAATATTAAACAGGGACGGAGGGGGTTAAGGAGGGTCCCGACGGGGGATATAAAATATTAAACAGGGACGGAGGGGGTTAAGGAGGGTCCCGATGGAGGATATAAAATATTAAACAGGGACGGAGGGGGTTAAGGAGGGTTGGGACGGAGGATATAAAATATTAAACAGGGACAGAGGGGGTAAAGGAGGGACCCGACGAAGGATATAAAATATTAAACAGGGACGGAGGGGATTAAGGAGGGTCCCGACGGAGGATATAAAGTATTAAACAGGGACGGAGGGGGTTAAGGAGGGTCCCGACGGGGGATATAAAATATGAAACTGGGACGGAGGGGGTTAAGGAGGGTCCCGACTGTGGATACAAAATATTAAGCAGGTACGGAGGGGGTTAAGGAGGGTCCCGACGGAGGACATAAAATATTAAACGGGGACGGAGGGGGTTAAGGAGGGTCCCGACAGAGGACATAAAATATTAAACAGGGACGGAGGAGGTTAAGGAGGGTCCCGACGGGGGATAGAAAGTATTAAGCAGGTACGGAGGGGGTTAACGAGGGTCCCGACGGAGGACATAAAATATTAAACAGGGACGGAGAGGGTTAAGGAGGGTCGGGACGGGGGATATGAATTATTAAACAGGGACAGAGGGGGTTAAGGAGTGTCCTGACAGAGGATATAAAATAATAAACAGGGATGGAGGGGGTTAAGGAGGTTCCCGACAGGGGATATAAAATATTAAACAGGGACGGAGGGCTTAAGGAGGGTCCCGAGGGGGGATATGAAATATTAAACAGGGACGGAGGGGGTTAAGGAGGGTCCCGACGGGGGATATGAAATATTAAACAGGGACGGAGGGGGTTAAGGAGGGTCCCGACGGGGGTTATAAAATATTAAAAAGGGACGGAGGGGGTTAAGGAGGGTCCCGACTGGGGATATAAAATATTAAGCAGGTACGGAGGGGGTGAAGGAGGGTCCCGACGGTGGATATAAAATATTAAACAGGGACGGACGGGGTTAAGGAGGGTCCCGACAGGACATATAAAATATTAAACAGGGACGGAGGGGGTTAAGGAGGGGCCCGACGGGGGGATATAAAATATTAAAAAGGGACGGAGGGGTTAAGGAGGGTCCCGACTGGGGATACAAAATATTAAGCAGGTACGGAGGGGTTAAGGAGGGTCCCGACGGAGGACATAAAATATTAAACGGGTACGGATGGGGTTAAGGAGGGTCCCGACGGAGGACATAAAATTTTAAACGGGGACTGAGAGGGTTAAGGAGGGTCACGACGGGGGATATAAAATATTAAACAGGGACGGAGGGGGTTAAGGACGGTTGGGACGGAGGATATAAAATATTAAACAGGGACGGAGGGGGTTAAGGAGGGACCCGACGAAGGATATAAAATATTAAACAGGGACGGAGGGGGTTAAGGAGGGTCGCGACAGGGGATATAAAATATTAAACAGGGACGGAGGGGGTTTAGGAGGGTCCCGACGGGGGATATAAAATATTAAACAGGGACGGAGGGGGTTAAGGAGGGTCCCGACGGAGGATATGAAATATTAAACAGGGACGGAGGGGGTTAAGGAGGGACCCGATGGAGGATATAAAATATTAAACGGGGACGGAGGGGGTTATGGAGGGTCCCGACGGGGGTTATAAAATATTAAACAGGGACGGAGGGGGTTAAGGAGGGTCCCGTCCGCGGATATAAAATATTAAACAGGGACGGAGGGGGTTAAGGAGGTTCCCGACGTGAGATATAAACTATTAAACAGCGACCGAGGGGGTTAAGGAGGGTCTCGACGGGGGATATAAAATATTAAAAAGGGACGGAGGGGGTTAGGGAGGGTCCCGACGGGGGATATAAAATATTAAACAGGGACGGAGGGGGTTAGGGAGGGTCCCGACGGGGGATATAAAATATTAAACAGGCACGGAGGGGGTTAAGGAGGGTCTCGACGGGGGATATAAAATATTAAACAGGGACGGAGGGGGTTAGGGAGGGTCGCGACAGGAGATATAAAATATTAAACACCGACGGAGGGGTTAAGGAGGGTCTCGACGGGGGATATAAAATATTAAACAGGGATGGAGGGGGTTAGGGAGGTTCCCGACAGGCAATATAAAATATTAAAAAGGGACGGAGGGGGTTAAGGAGGGTCTCGACTGCGGATATAAAATATTAAGCAGGTACGGAGGGGGTTAAGGAGGGTCCCGACAGGAGATATAAAATATTAAAAAGGGACGGAGGGGTTTAAGGAGGGTCCCGACTGCGTATATAAAATATTAAGCAGTTACGGAGTGGGTTAAGGAGGGTCCCGACAGGGGATATAAAATATTAAACAGGGACGGAGCGGATGAAGGAGGGTCCCGACGGAGGATATAAAATATTAAACAGGGACGTAGGGGGTTAAGGAGGGTCCCGACGGGGGTTATAAAATATTAAACAGGGACGGAGGGGGTTAAGGAGGGTCCCGACGGGGGATATAAAATATTAAACAGGGACGGAGGGGGTTAAGGAGGGTCCCGTCAGGGGATATAAAATATTAAACGGGGACGGAGGGGGTTACGGAGGGTCTCGACGGTGGATATAAAATATTAAACAGTGACGGAGGGGGTTAAGGAGGGTCCCGACGGGGGTTATAAAATATTAAACAGGGACGGAGGGGGTTAAGGAGGGTCCCGACAGGCGATATAAAACATTAAAAAGGGACGGAGGGGGTTAAGGAGGGTCCCGACTGGGGATATAAAATATTAAAAAGGGACGGAGGGGGTTAAGGAGGGTCCCGACTGGGGATATAAAATATTAAAAAGGGACGAGGGGGTTAATGAGGGTCCCGACAGGCGATATAAAACATTAAAAAGGGACGGAGGGGGTTAAGGAGGGTCCCGACTGGGGATATAAAATATTAAGCAGGTACGGAGGGGGTTAAGGAGGGTCCCGACAGGAGATATAAAATATTAAACAGGGACGGGGGGTTAAGGAGGGTCCGGACAGGAGATATAAAATATTAAACAGGGACGGAGGGGGTTAAGGAGGGTCCCAACGGAGGACATAAAATATTAAGCGGGGCCTGAGAGGGTTAAGGAGGGTCGCGACGGGGGATATAAAATATTAAACAGGGACGGGGGGGTTAAGGAGGGTCCCGACGGGGGATATAAAATATTAAACAGGGACGGAGGGGGTTAAGGAGGGTTGGGACGGAGGATATAAAATATTAAACAGGGACGGAGGGGGTTAAGAAGGGTCGCAACGATGTATGTAAAATATTAAACAGGGACGGAGGATGTTAAGGAGGGTCCCGACGGGGGATATGAAATATTAAACAGGGACGGAGGGGGTTAAGGAGGGTCCCGACGGGGGATATAAAATATTAAACAGTGACGGAGGGGGTTAATGAGGGACCCGATGGAGGATATAAAATATTAAACAGGGAAGGAGGGGGTTAAGGAGGGTCCCGACGGTGGATATAAAATATTAAACAGGGACGGAGGGGGTTAAGGAGGGTCCCAACGGAGGACATAAAATATTAAACGGGGACTGAGAGGGTTAAGGAGGGTCGCGACGGGGGATATAAAATATTAAACAGGGACGGAGGGGGTTAAGGAGGGTCCCGACGGGGGATATAAAATATTAAACAGGGACGGAGGGGGTTAAGGAGGGTTGGGACGGAGGATATAAAATATTAAACAGGGACGGGGGGGTTAAGGAGGGTCCCGACGGGGGATATAAAATATAAAACTGGGACGGAGGGGGTTAAGGAGGGTCCCGTCGGGGGATATAAAATATTAAACAGGGACGGAGGGGGTTAAGGAGGGTCCCGACTGTGGATACAAAATATTAAGCAGGTACGGAGGGGGTTAAGGAGGGTCCCGACGGAGGACATAAAATATTAAACGGGGACGGAGGGGGTTAAGGACGGACCCGACGGAGGATATAAAGTATTAAACAGGGACGGAGGGGGTTAAGGAGGGTCCCGACGGGGGATATAAAATATTAAACAGGGACGGAGGGGGTTAAGGAGGGTCCCGACGGGGATATAAAATATTAAACAGGGACGGAGGGGGTTAAGGAGGGTCTCTACGGGGGATATAAAATATTAAACAGGGACGGAGGGGGTTAAGGAGGGTCCCGACGGGGGATATAAAATATTCAACAGGGACGGAGGGGGTTAAGGAGGGTCCCGTCGGGAGATATAAAACATTAAAAAGGGACGGAGGGGGTTAAGGAGGGTCCCGACTGGGGATATAAAATATTAAAAAGGGACGGAGGGGGTTAAGGAGGGTCCCGACTGGGGATATAAAATATTAAAAAGGGACGAGGGGGTTAATGAGGGTCCCGACAGGCGATATAAAACATTAAAAAGGGACGGAGGGGGTTAAGGAGGGTCCCGACTGGGGATATAAAATATTAAGCAGGTACGGAGGGGGTTAAGGAGGGTCCCGACAGGAGATATAAAATATTAAACAGGGACGGAGGGGGTTAAGGAGGGTCCGGACAGGAGATATAAAATATTAAACAGGGACGGAGGGGGTTAAGGAGGGTCCCAACGGAGGACATAAAATATTAAGCGGGGCCTGAGAGGGTTAAGGAGGGTCGCGACGGGGGATATAAAATATTAAACAGGGACGGGGGGGTTAAGGAGGGTCCCGACGGGGGATATAAAATATTAAACAGGGACGGAGGGGGTTAAGGAGGGTTGGGACGGAGGATATAAAATATTAAACAGGGACGGAGGGGGTTAAGAAGGGTCGCAACGATGTATGTAAAATATTAAACAGGGACGGAGGATGTTAAGGAGGGTCCCGACGGGGGATATGAAATATTAAACAGGGACGGAGGGGGTTAAGGAGGGTCCCGACGGGGGATATAAAATATTAAACAGTGACGGAGGGGGTTAATGAGGGACCCGATGGAGGATATAAAATATTAAACAGGGAAGGAGGGGGTTAAGGAGGGTCCCGACGGTGGATATAAAATATTAAACAGGGACGGAGGGGGTTAAGGAGGGTCCCAACGGAGGACATAAAATATTAAACGGGGACTGAGAGGGTTAAGGAGGGTCGCGACGGGGGATATAAAATATTAAACAGGGACGGAGGGGGTTAAGGAGGGTCCCGACGGGGGATATAAAATATTAAACAGGGACGGAGGGGGTTAAGGAGGGTTGGGACGGAGGATATAAAATATTAAACAGGGACGGGGGGGTTAAGGAGGGTCCCGACGGGGGATATAAAATATAAAACTGGGACGGAGGGGGTTAAGGAGGGTCCCGTCGGGGGATATAAAATATTAAACAGGGACGGAGGGGGTTAAGGAGGGTCCCGACTGTGGATACAAAATATTAAGCAGGTACGGAGGGGGTTAAGGAGGGTCCCGACGGAGGACATAAAATATTAAACGGGGACGGAGGGGGTTAAGGACGGACCCGACGGAGGATATAAAGTATTAAACAGGGACGGAGGGGGTTAAGGAGGGTCCCGACGGGGGATATAAAATATTAAACAGGGACGGAGGGGGTTAAGGAGGGTCCCGACGGGGGATATAAAATATTAAACAGGGACGGAGGGGGTTAAGGAGGGTCTCTACGGGGGATATAAAATATTAAACAGGGACGGAGGGGGTTAAGGAGGGTCCCGACGGGGGATATAAAATATTCAACAGGGACGGAGGGGGTTAAGGAGGGTCCCGTCGGGAGATATAAAATATTAAACAGGGACGGAGGTGGTTAAAGAGGGTCCTGACTGGGAATACAAAATATTAAGCAGGTACGGAGGGGGTTAAGGAGGGTCCCGACAGAGGACATAAAATATTAAACGGGGACGGAGGGGGTTAAGGAGGGTCGCGACAGGGGATATAAAATATTAAACGGGACGGAGGGGGTTAAGGAGAGTCCCGACGGGGGTTATAAAATATTAAACAGGGACGGAGGGGGTTAAGGAGGGTCCTGACGGAGGATATAAAATATTAAACAGGGACGGAGGGGGTTAAGGAGGGTCCCGAGGGAGGATATAAAATATTAAACAGGGACGGAGGGGGTTAAGGAGGGTCCCGACGGGGTTATAAAATATTAAACAGGGACGGAGGGGTTAAGGAGGGTCCCGACGGGGGATATAAAATATTTAACAGGGACGGATGGGGTTTAGGAGGGTCCCGACGGGGAATATAAAATATTAAACAGGGACGGAGGGGTTAAGGAGGGTCCCGACGGGGATATAAAATATTAAACAGGGACGGAGGGGGTTAAGAAGGGTCGCAACGATGTATTTAAAATATTAAACAGGGACGGAGGATGTTAAGGAGGGTCCCGACGGGGGATATGAAATATTTAACAGGGACGGAGGGGGTTAAGGAGGGTCCCGACGGGGGATATAAAATATTAAACAGCGACGGAGGGGGTTAAGGAGGGTCCCGACGGGGGATATAAAATATTAAACAGGGACGGAGGGGGTTAAGGAGGGTCCCGACGGGGGTTATAAAATATTAAACAGGGACGGAGGGGGTTAAGGAGGGTCCTGACGGAGGATATAAAATATTAAACAGGGACGGAGGGGGTTAAGGAGGGTCCCGAGGGAGGATATAAAATATTAAACAGGGACGGAGGGGGTTAAGGAGGGACCCGATGGAGGATATAAAATATTAAACAGGGACGGAGGGGGTTAAGGAGGGTCCCGACGGGGGATATAAAATATTAAACGGGGACGGAGGGGGTTAAGGAGAGTCCCGACGGGGGTTATAAAATATTAAACAGGGACAGAGGGGGTTAAGGAGTGTGCCGTCGGGGGATATAAAATATTAAACAGGGTCGGAGGGGGTTAAGGAGGGTCCCGACGGGGGATATAAAATATTAAACAGGGACGGAGGGGGTTAAGGAGGGTCCCGACGGGGGATATAAAATATTAAACAGGGACGGAGGGGGTTAAGGAGGGTCTCTACGGGGGATATAAAATATTAAACAGGGACGGAGGGGGTTAAGGAGGGTCCCGACGGGGGATATAAAATATTCAACAGGGACGGAGGGGGTTAAGGAGGGTCCCGTCGGGAGATATAAAATATTAAACAGGGACGGAGGTGGTTAAAGAGGGTCCTGACTGGGAATACAAAATATTAAGCAGGTACGGAGGGGGTTAAGGAGGGTCCCGACGGAGGACATAAAATATTAAACGGGGACGGAGGGGGTTAAGGAGGGTCGCGACAGGGGATATAAAATATTAAACAGGGACGGAGGGGGTTTAGGAGGGTCCTGACGGGGGATATAAAATATTAACCGGGGACGGAGGGGGTTAAGGAGGGTCGCGACAGGGGATATAAAACATTAAACAGGGACGGAGGGGGTTAAGGAGGGTCCCGACGGGGGATATGAAATATTAAACAGGGACGGAGGGGGTTAAGGAGGGACCTGATGGAGGATATAAAATATTAAACAGGGACGGAGGGGGTTAAGGAGGGTCCCGACGGAGGATATAAAATATCTAACAGGGACGGAGGGGGTTAAGGAGGGTTGGGACGGAGGACATAAAATATTAAACAGAGACGGAGGGGGTTAAGGAGGGTCCCGACGGGGGATATAAAATATCTAACAGGGACGGATGGGGTTAAGGAGGGTCCCGACGGGGGATATAAAATATTAAACAGGGACGGAGGGGTTAAGGAGGGTCCCGACGGGGAATATAAAATATTAAACAGGGACGGAGGGGGTTAAGGAGGGTCCCGACGGGGGATATAAAATATTAAACAGGGACGGAGGGGGTTAAGAAGGGTCGCAACGATATATTTAAAATATTAAACCGGGACGGAGGGGGTTAAGGAGGGTCCCGACGGGGGATATAAAATATTAAACAGCGACGGAGGGGGTTAAGGAGGGTCCCGACGGAGGATATAAAATATTAAACAGGGACGGAGGGGGTGAAGGAGGGTCCCGACGGGGGATATAAAATATTAAACAGGGACGGAGGGGGTTAAGGAGGGTCCCGACGGAGGATATAAAATATTAAACAGGGACCGAGGGGGTTAAGGAGGGACCCGACGGAGGATATAAAATATTAAACAGGGACGGAGGGGGTTAAGGAGGGTCCCGACGGGGGTTATAAAATATTAAACAGGGACGGAGGGGGTTAAGGAGGGTCCCGACGGGGGATATAAAATATTAAACAGGGACGGAGGGGGTTAAGGAGGGTCACGTCAGGGGATATAAAATATTAAACGGGGACGGAGGGGGTTACGGAGGGTCTCGACGGAGGATATAAAATATTAAACAGTGACGGAGGAGGTTAAGGAGGGTCGCGACGGGGGATATAAAATAATAAACAGGGACGGAGGTGGTTAAGGAGGGTCCCGACGGGGGTTATAAAATATTAAACAGGGACGGAGGGGGTTAAGGAGGGTCCCGACAGGGGATATAAAATATTAAAAAGGGACGGAGGGGGTTAAGGAGGCTCCCGACTGGGGATATAAAATATTAAAAAGGGACGGAGGGGGTTAAGGAGTGTTCCGACTGGGGATATAAAATATTATAAAGGGACGAGGGGGTTAATGAGGGTCCCGACAGGCGATATAAAATATTAAAAAGGGACGGAGGGGGTTAAGGAGGGTCCCGACTGGGGATATAAAATATTAAGCAGGTACGGAGGGGGTTAAGGAGGGTCCCGACAGGAGATATAAAATATTAAACAGGGATGGAGGGGGTTAAGGAGGGTCCCGACGGGGGGATATAAAATATTAAAAAGGGACGGAGGGGTTAAGGAGGGTCCCGACTGGGGATACAAAATATTAAGCAGGTACGGAGGGGGTTAAGGAGGGTCCGGACAGGAGATATAAAATATTAAACAGGGACGGAGGGGGTTAAGGAGGGTCCCAACGGAGGACATAAAATATTAAACGGGGACTGAGAGGGTTAAGGAGGGTCGCGACGGGGGATATAAAATATTAAACAGGGACGGAGGGGGTTAAGGAGGGTCGCGACGGGGGATATAAAATATTAAACAGGGACGGAGGGGGTTAAGGAGGGTTGGGACGGAGGATATAAAATATTAAACAGGGACGGAGGGGGTTAAGAAGGGTCGCAACGATGTATGTAAAATATTAAACAGGGACGGAGGATGTTAAGGAGGGTCGCAACGATGTATGTAAAATATTAAACAGGGACGGAGGATGTTAAGGAGGGTCCCGACGGGGGATATGAAATATTAAACAGGGACGGAGGGGGTTAAGGAGGGTCCCGACGGGGGTTATAAAATATTAAACAGGGACAGAGGGGTTAAGGAGGGTCCCGACGGGGGATATAAAATATTAAACAGGGATGGAGGGGGTTAATGAGGGACCCGATGGAGGACATAAAATATTAAACGGGGACGGAGGGGGTTAAGGAGGGTCCCGACGGAGGACATAAAATATTATCCGGGGACTGAGAGGGTTAAGGAGGGTTGGGACGGGGGATATGAAATATTAAACAGGGACGGAGGGGTTTAAGGAGGGACCTGATGGAGGATATAAAATATTAAACAGAGACGGAGGGGGTTAAGGAGGGTCCCGACGGGGGATATAAAATATTAAACAGGGACGGAGGGGTTAAGGAGGGTCCCGATGGGGGATATAAAATATTAAACAGGGACGGAGGGGGTTAAGAAGGGTCGCAACGATGTATTTAAAATATTAAACAGGGACGGAGGATGTTAAGGAGGGTCCCGACGGGGGATATGAAATATTTAACACGGACGGAGGGGGTTAAGGAGGGTCCCGACGGGGGATATAAAATATTAAACAGCGACGGAGGGGGTTAAGGAGGGTCCCGACGGAGGATATAAAATATTAAACAGCGACGGAGGGGGTTAAGGAGGGTCCCGACGGGGGATATAAAATATTAAACAGGGACGGAGGGGGTTAAGGAGGGTCCCGACGGGAGATATAAAATATTAAACTGGGACGGAGGGGGTTAAGGAGGGTCCCGACGGGGATATAAAATATTAAACAGGGACGGAGGGGGTTAAGGAGGGTCTCGACGGAGGATATAAAATATTAAAAAGGGACGGAGGGGGTTAAGGAGGGTCCCGACTGGGGATATAAAATATTAAGCAGGTACGGAGGGGGTTAAGGAGGGTCCCGACAGGAGATATAAAATATTAAACAGGGACGGAGGGGTTAAGGAGGGTCCCGACGGGGTGATATAAAATACTAAAAAGGGACGGAGGGGTTAAGGAGGGTCCCGACTGGGGATACAAAATATTAAGCGGGTACGGAGGGGGTTAAGGAGGGTCCCGACGGAGGACATAAAATATTAAACGGGGACGGAGGGGGTTAAGGAGGGTCCTGACGGAGGACATAAAATATTAAACGGGGACTGGGAGGGTTAAGGAGGGTCGCGACGGGGGATATAAAATATTAAACAGGGACGGAGGGGGTTAAGGAGGGTTGGGACGGAGGATATAAAATATTAAACAGGGACGGAGGGGGTTAAGGAGGGTCCCGACGGAGGACACAAAATATTAAACAGGGACGGAGGGGGTTAAGGAGGGTCCCGACGGGGGTTATAAAATATTAAACAGGGACGGAGGGGTTAAGGAGGGTCCCGACGGGGGTTATGAAATATTAAACAGGGACGGAGGGAGTTAAGGAGGGACCTGATGGAGGATATAAAATATTAAACAGGGACGGAGGGGTTTAAGGAGGGTCCCGACGGGGGACATAAAATATTTAACAGAGACGGAGGGGGTTAAGGAGGGTCCCGACGGGGGATATAAAATATTTAACAGGGACGGAGGGGTTAAGGAGGGTCCCGTCGGGGGATATAAAATATTAAACAGGGACGGAGGGGTTAAGGAGGGTCCCGACGGGGGATATAAAATATTAAACAGGGACGGAGGGGGTTAAGGAGGGTCCCGACGGAGGACATAAAATATTAAACGGGGACGGAGGGGGTTAAGGAGGGTCCTGACGGAGGACATAAAATATTAAACGGGGACTGGGATGGTTAAGGAGGGTCGCGACGGGGGATATAAAATATTAAACAGGGACGGAGGGGGTTAAGGAGGGTTGGGACGGAGGATATAAAATATTAAACAGGGACGGAGGGCGTTAAGGAGGGTCCTGACAGGAGATATAAAATATTAAACAGGGACGGAGGGGTTAAGGAGGGTCCCGACGGGGTGATATAAAATACTAAAAAGGGACGGAGGGGTTAAGGAGGGTCCCGACTGGGGATATAAAATATTAAACAGGGACGGAGGGGGTTAAGGAGGGTCCCGACGGGGATATAAAATATTAAACAGGGACGGAGGAGGTTAAGGAGGGTCCCGACGGGGGATATAAAGTATTAAGCAGGTACGGAGGGGGTTAACGAGGGTCCCGACGGAGGACATAAAATATTAAACGGGGACGGAGGGGGTTAAGGAGGGTCCCGACGGAGGACATAAAATATTAACCGGGGACTGAGAGGGTTAAGGAGGGTTGGGACGGGGGATATGAATTATTAAACAGGGACGGAGGGGGTTAAGGAGGGTCCTGACAGAGGATATAAAATAATAAACAGGGATGGAGGGGGTTAAGGAGGGTCCCGACGGGGTATATAAAATATTAAACAGGGACAGAGGGGTTAAGGAGGGTCCCGACGGGGGATATGAAATATTAAACAGGGACGGAGGGGGTTAAGGAGGGACCTGATGGAGGATATAAAATATTAAACAGAGACGGAGGGGGTTAAGGAGGGTCCCGACGGGGGATATAAAATATTAAACAGGGACGGAGGGGTTAAGGAGGGTCCCGATGGGGGATGTAAAATATTAAACAGGGACGGAGGGGGTTAAGAAGGGTCGCAACGATGTATTTAAAATATTAAACAGGGACGGAGGATGTTAAGGAGGGTCCCGACGGGGGATATGAAATATTTAACACAGACGGAGGGGGTTAAGGAGGGTCCCGACGGGGGATATAAAATATTAAACAGCGACGGAGGGGGTTAAGGAGGGTCCCGACGGAGGATATAAAATATTAAACAGCGACGGAGGGGGTTAAGGAGGGTCCCGACGGGGGATATAAAATATTAAACAGGGACGGAGGGGGTTAAGGAGGGTCCCGACGGGAGATATAAAATATTAATCAGGGACGGAGGGGGTTAAGGAGGGTCCCGACGGGGATATAAAATATTAAACAGGGACGGAGGGGGTTAAGGAGGGTCTCGACGGAGGATATAAAATATTAAAAAGGGACGGAGGGGGTTAAGGAGGGTCCCGACTGGGGATATAAAATATTAAGCAGGTACGGAGGGGGTTAAGGAGGGTCCCGACAGGAGATATAAAATATTCAACAGGGACGGAGGGGGTTAAGGAGGGTCCCGACGGGGTGATATAAAATACTAAAAAGGGACGGAGGGGTTAAGGAGGGTCCCGACTGGGGATACAAAATATTAAGCGGGTACGGAGGGGGTTAAGGAGGGTCCCGACGGAGGACATAAAATATTAAACGGGGACGGAGGGGGTTAAGGAGGGTCCTGACGGAGGACATAAAATATTAAACGGGGACTGGGAGGGTTAAGGAGGGTCGCGACGGGGGATATAAAATATTAAACAGGGACGGAGGGGGTTAAGGAGGGTTGGGACGGAGGATATAAAATATTAAACAGGGACGGAGGGGGTTAAGGAGGGTCCCGACGGAGGACACAAAATATTAAACAGGGACGGAGGGGGTTAAGGAGGGTCCCGACGGGGGTTATAAAATATTAAACAGGGACGGAGGGGTTAAGGAGGGTCCCGACGGGGGTTATGAAATATTAAACAGGGACGGAGGGGGTTAAGGAGGGACCTGATGGAGGATATAAAATATTAAACAGGGACGGAGGGGGTTAAGGAGGGTCCCGATGGGGGATATAAAATATTTAACAGAGACGGAGGGGGTTAAGGAGGGTCCCGACGGGGGATATAAAATATTTAACAGGGACGGAGGGGGTTAAGGAGGGTCCCGACGGGGGATATAAAATATTAAACAGGGACGGAGGGGTTAAGGAGGGTCCCGACGGGGGATATAAAATATTAAACAGGGACGGAGGGGGTTAAGGAGGGTCCCGACGGAGGACATAAAATATTAAACGGGGACGGAGGGGGTTAAGGAGGGTCCTGACGGAGGACATAAAATATTAAACGGGGACTGGGAGGGTTAAGGAGGGTCGCGACGGGGGATATAAAATATTAAACAGGGACGGAGGGGGTTAAGGAGGGTTGGGACGGAGGATATAAAATATTAAACAGGGACGGAGGGCGTTAAGGAGGGTCCTGACGGAGGATATAAAATATTAAACAGGGACGGAGGGGGTTAAGGAGGGTCCCGACGGAGGATATAAAATATTTAACCGGACCTGGATGAATAACTAGGTGAATGATATAAAATATTAAATATATATTGCAAGGGAGACCTGCTATGGAGGAGCTGGTGTTGGACCGGGGTGGGCAAAGTTGAAAATCCCCCAACCCCAGGTCCCAGGAGTATTTGGAAATACAAACCTTCGGAGCGCTGCTGGTACAGAGGACACAGAATTTATCCTAAAAGATCAAAGTGTCAAACAATTGATGCGATGCATTGACCAACCCAGGATCACTAAGTTTTGAATCACTTAGAATGGGGGGTGCAGGTTTCGATTGGTTTGTATGTAAACCTTCTTCAGAGTCACAGTCCCGAAATAACTTCAGTGTTTTGCACAGAACAGTGACATCCGAGCTCAGACAATGCAAGAACAGGGTGAGGTTTGAGTCTGTCTGTATCCCAGCCTTGAGTCAGACTGGTTCCATTTCCAAATTCGGAATCTATAAACTAGCACATGGACTGATTGCCAGCGGATTGTGTGATTTTTGAATAAAATAGTGTGTAGCTGCAAAAGCAAATTCATCCCATAGGCTTATGTGTGTGTGTATATCCGAGTGTGTATGAGGGAGAGAGTGTGTGTGTGAAAGAGGGAAAGTGTGTGTGAGAGTGAGGGACAGTGTGAGAGTGAGGGACAGTGTGTGTGAGAGTGAGGGACAGTGTGAGAGTGAGGGACAGTGTGTGAGTGAGGGACAGTGTGTGTGAGAGTGAGGGACAGTGTGAGAGTGAGGGACAGTGTGTGTGAGAGTGAGGGACAGTGTGTGTGAGAGTGAGGGACAGTGTGAGAGTGAGGGACAGTGTGTGTGAGAGTGAGGGACAGTGTGAGAGTGAGGGACAGTACATGAGTGAGGGACAGTACGTGAGTGAGGGACAATGTGTGAGAGAGGGACAGTGTGTGTGAGAGTGAGGGACAGTGTGAGAGTGAGGGACAGTGTGTGTGAGAGTGAGGGACAGTGTGAGAGTGAGGGACAGTACGTGAGTGAGGGACAATGTGTGAGAGAGGGACAGTGTGTGTGAGAGTGAGGGACAGTGTGAGAGTGAGGGACAGTGTGTGTGAGAGTGAGGGACAGTGTGAGAGTGAGGGACAGTACGTGAGTGAGGGACAATGTGTGAGAGAGGGACAGTGTGTGTGAGAGTGAGGGACAGTGTGAGAGTGAGGGACAGTGTGAGAGTGAGGGACAGTGTGTGAGTGAGGGACAATGTGTGAGAGAGGGACAGTGTGTGTGAGAGTGAGGGACAGTGTGTGTGAGAGTGAGGGACAGTGTGTGTGAGAGTGAGGGACAGTGTGAGAGTGAGGGACAGTGTGAGAGACAATGTGTGTGTATGTATGTATACCCATGAGGACAGCCTCACCCAGGATCTTGGGTTTGTGTCACATTCATTGCAGGTGCCCCCCCCACACTATATACATACACACACATCCTCTCACGCATGATCGCTCTCACACAGACCGTCTCTCATACACCTCTCTACCTCAGACTCTCAATCTCGCACCCTCCCACAGGCATATACTCTGTCATAGTTGTGCACACACCATCAAGCACACACATCTGTACGCACATACACTCCCTCCCTCATTCACCCACATAAATCTATGGGGTGAGTGTGCATTTACGCTCTATTTTGTCCACGCAACCTGTAGACAGTCAGCCACAGAGATGGCAGCCCGGAAACCATGGATTGGCCATGCTAAATTACCCATAGTGCCCAGGGTTGTGCAGGTTAGGGTGGATTGACCGTGCTAAATTACCCATAGTGCCCAGGGTTGTGCAGGTTAGGGTGGATTGGCAATGCTAAATTACCCATAGTGTCCTGGGTTGTGCAGGTTAGGGTGGATTGGCCATGCTAAATTACCCATAGTGCCCAGGGATGTGCAGGTTAGGGTGGATCGGCCGTGCTAAATTACCCATAGTGCCCAGGGATGTGCGGGTTAGGGTGGATTGGCCATGCTAAATTACCCATAGTGCCCAGGGATGTGCAGGTTAGGGTGGATCGGCCGTGCTAAATTACCCATAGTGCCCAGGGATGTGCGGGTTAGGGTGGATTGGCCGTGCTAAATTACCCATAGTGTTGGGTGCATTGCTCAGAGGGAATTGGGTCTGGGTGGGGTTACTCTTCGGAGGGTCGGTGTGGACTAGTTGGGCCGAAGGGCCTGTAGGGAATCTAATCTAAAAAAATTGAACCTGTTGGATGGTAACCCAGTGTTGTGCAGTTTTGAACTTTGCAAGGGAGGGTCAGTCCCTAGTTTTGATCAGTAGGGGGCAGTCTGGACCTTTGGAAGCAGAGCCCTGATTCCCACTGAGTTTCCCGGACCATGGACTAAGCTGTTCGCCCTGACTGATCCTCCCAGTGCCCGTGTGCCCAGCGCGCACCTCCCTGGGCATCCCTTCAGAGAGCGACCACGGGCCCAGGGAGGGGCGTCGGAGCTCGAAATATGTGTTGGCGTACACTTCAGTGTGGGGGGGGCGGGAGATGCAGAATAGGTGGAAAAACAGGGGGTTGGGGGGCGGGGTGGTGGTGGGGAAAGGTTAGGTTTCGACGTCTCTCCGGAAAGTGGGAAACAGTGCGGAGATTGGGTATCGCAACAGATAAGAGGTATCCGGATGGGAAAATGAATAGGAAGGGGTTTGGACCGGGTGCTGGCAGGTGGCACTAGATTGGGGTTGGGATATCTGGGTCAGCATGGATGGGTTGGACCGAAGGGTCTGTTTCCGTGCTGTACATCTCTATGACTCTATATAATTGTGAGGCATTACGCAGGCAAATAGTCACTTGAGTCTCGGACTATGTGGGTAGACGCACCGTGAGCACAAGGTGTCGTTGTGTGGGTCCAGTGTTTGTTAACCTCTCCCGTCCCTAATTGCCCCCCCCCCCCGAGAAGGTGGGTGGGGGTGAGCTGCCATCTTAGCCACGTGCTGCTGTGGGGTAGACCCACGATGTCCCTCAGGGAAGGGGGCAATCCCAGGATTCTGACCCAGGAAGGAACGGCCGATAGATTCTGGGATGGGGAGTGGTTTGGGGAGAGGGGAGGGGGTGGTGTTCCCTTGTATCTGCTGCCCCCCCCCCTCTTTCTAGCTGGTAGAGGGGTTTGGGGGGTGGGAGAGGTTTTGGGAAGGTGCTGTCTAAGGAACCCCTGGGTGAGGTTCTGCAGTGGGTCTTGTAGACGGTACACACTGCTGTGACTGAGCGTCCGGGGGGTGGAGGGAGGGACAGGGGGGTTTGTGGGTGTGGGTCCAATCGAGCAGGGAGTGGGGAGGGGGGCTGCTTTGTCCCTGGGCAGTGTCGAGCTTCTCGAGTGTTATCAGAGCTGCCCCTCCCCATCCAGGGGTAAGTGGGGAGTATTCCCTCCCCCCCTCCCTGACTTGTACCTTGTCGATGGTGGGACAGGGCTTTGGGGGGGATGGAGAGTCAGGAGGGGAGTGACTCGCTGCAGGATTCCCAGCCTCTGACCCTGCTCTTGTAGCCGCTGGGTTTATACGGGGCCGGTCCACGTTCAGTTTCTGGTCAACGGTAACCACCCCCCCACACACAGGACATTGAGAGTCAGTGACGGTAACGCCATTGAACGTGAAGGGGGTGGTGGTTAGATTCTCGCTCAATGGTAACCCCACGACGTTGAGAGTCAGTGACGGTAACGCCGTTGAATGTGAAGATGGCGGTGGTTAGATTGTCTCTTGTCAAGAGGGCGGTGGTTAGATTGTCTCTCAATGGTAACCCCCAGGATGTTGAGAGTCAGTGACTGTAACGCCGTTGAACGTTAAGGGGGCGGTGGTTAGATTGTCTCTTGTTGGTGATTATCCCAGCCTGGCGTCTGTGTGGCGTGGCGTGGCGTGGCAGCCCAACCTGGATATTGTCCGGGCATCGCTGCCTTTGGACATGGATCACTTCAGTATCTGAGGAGGCGGTGGATGGGGCTGAACGTTGTGCGGCCATCGGTGAACATCCCCCTCATTCCTGACCTTCTGAGGGAGGGGAGGTCAGCGATGGAGCAGCTGAAGTTTGGTTGGGGGGCCCTGGGACACTATCCTGAGGGCGCTCCTGCAGAGCTGCTCCTGGGAGGGTGAGGTGACTGACTCTCCCCAGCAACCACCGCCATTCTCCCCATGTTCCCTGGTGTGGGCCCAGCCCACCGGAGAGTTTACCCCCACCCCATTCCCTGGTACCCACTGATGCCAGGACAGGCCGGGCAACACGACCCCACACCCAGTCAGACCCTCGATGTTAAGGGCTGTCATTCCCTTCCGTCCTTTCATCCCCCACCTCGGGATTCAGCTCCTGTTGTCCGTGTTTGAACCCAGGCTGTGGTGGTGGGGGGGAAGCAGGAGCTGGGTATCCCCTGAGGGGATGGGGGGGTGGAATCCCGGACTGAGCAGGAACTGCGTGATCGCGATGGGCCCGCGGGGAGTTGGCGGGAGAGGAGACGGACGGGAATCGGCCGGGTTGGAATTCCACCTGGTTTTCGTGGGTGGGATTGGCCTGAACCGTTTTTCCCTCCCCCACGTTGTCCGGGGCGGTCTTGGCCATCCCGGCACAGGGGAGCGGCGAGATCTGGAGCATGTGGGACTTCAGGGCAATTGCCGGAATGTTCTCAGGGGCTCGGGGCCATTGTGGTCTCCAGATGGTTTCTTGCTATCACATGGAGTGGATCAAATTGGCGGGAGACTGGGTTGGCTGTGATACTGGGGACCACTGTGGACACTCCTTGGATATGTGTGTGTGTGTGTGTGTGTGTGAGAGAGAGAGAGAGAGAGGGGGAGGGACAGTGTGCGTGTGTGTGAGAGAGAGAGAGGGACAGTGTGTGTGAGAGAGAGAGGGACAGTGTGTGTGTGTGAGAGAGAGAGGAACAGTGTGTGTGTGAGAGAGAGGGACAGTGTGTGCGAGAGAAAGTGGGTGTGTGTGTTTATACAGGTATGTTCCAAACTGCAGGATTCTATGAATATTCAAGAAAACATTTCAAATTAACTTCAGTTCCAAGAACATATGTTGCAAACAATACAGGCTATTCGACTGTGGGGTGGCGTGGTGGCTCAGTGGTTAACACTGCTGCCTGGCAGCGTCAGGGAGTCAGGTTCGATTCCAGCCTCGGGCAACAGTGTGGAGTTTGCACATTCTCCTTGTGTCTGCGTGAGTTTCCTCCCATAGTCCAAAGATTATCCATAATGCCGAGCTGCAGGTTAGGGTGGATTGGCCGTGCTAAATTACCCATCGTGTTTAGTGATGTGTAGGTTTGGTGCATCAGTCAGGAGAAAATGTGGAAGAAAAGGGTAGGGGGAATGGGTCTGAGTGGGTTACTCTTTGGAGGGTCAGTTTGAACCTGTTGGGCTGAAGGGTCTGTGTCCACGTGTGTGTATCGGTGAGAGAGAGATGGCAGTGTAGTGATAATGTTACTGGATTGGAAATCCAGAATCCCAGGCTGATGGTGTGGGGACAGGACACGTGATGAAATTTGATTTGAAAGTCTATAAATTGTGCTCAAAACCCAGTTGGATTTCCTGAAATTACTGCAGGCCAGCCTGATGCGCCCTCATTGCAGGAACAAGCGTATGTTTTTAAAAACCTGGTGCCTGGGGATTTGGTTGAGTTTATCTGCGAGTCTATCGAATGTATCCAGATGTCTGCTCCCCTCTGGGAGTCGGCAGGGGCTGTGGTTATGGAGAAATTGTGAGGCTCCATAGGACGAGGCCATTCGTCCCACGGTGTCTGTGCTGACCAGCAGAGAACAATCCCACCTCTCTCGCTCCTGGTCTGTTGGTCTGAAATGTCACAGCTCCTCGCCTTCAGATCCACGTGTGTTTTGGTTTTGAAACATGAAGGAATGTCTTTCCTTATAGAGCACCCTCGCAGGCAGGCAGGCAGAAATACTTCCCCTCAGCTCCCCTCTACTCGTACAGCATGGAGACAGGCCCTTCGGTCCCACACGGGTCAGGTTTCTTGCCTGCATTTGGCTGTATCCCTCGAAGCCTTTCCTATCCCTGTCCCCATCCACCTTTTAAATGCTGTCATTGTACCAGCCCCCACCACTTCCTCTGGCAGCTCATTCCACACACACACCACCCTCTGTGTGAAATAGTTGCCCCTCAGGTCCCTTTCCCCTCTCACCCTAAAGCTATGCCCCTCTAGATTTGAGCTCCCCTACTCTAGGGTGAAGAACTTGGCTATTTATCCTATCCGTGCCCTCAGGGCTGTATAAACCTCTAAAAGGTCACCCCTCAGCCTCATACGTTCCAGGGGAAAAAACTTCCAGCCTCTCCTTATAATTCAAACCCAGGCATACCAGGCAACATCCTGGTAAATCTCTTCCGAACTCTCTCTCTCTCTCTATCCTTCTTTTAACAGGGAGACCAGAAATGCATGCAATATTCCAACAGTGGCCCTAACCAATGTCCTGTCCAGCCGCAACATGACCTCCCAACTCCTGTACTCAATACTCTGACCAATAAAGGAAAGCATACCAAACACCTTCTTCACTATCCTATCTACCTGCGACTCCACTTTCAAGGAGCTATGAACCTGCACTCCAAGGTCTCTTTGTTCAGCAACACTCCCTAGGACCTTATCATTAAGTGTATACGTCCTGCTGAGATTTGCTTTCCCAAAATGCAGCACCTCGCATTTATCTGAATTAAACTCCATCTGCCACTTCTCAGCCCATTGGCCCATCTGGTCCAGATCCTGTTGTAATCTGAAGGAACCCTGTGGGGGGGGGTCATCTACAAACTTAGTAACTATACCTCCTGCGTTCACATCCAAATCATTCATCCATGTCCTCTGCCTTCTCCCTCTCTGGATTGGGTCTTGGTTTGGGGTGGACCAAGTTAAAAAATCACACAACACCCGGTTACAGTCCAACAGGGTTCACCTGTTTCCAAACAAACCTGATGGACTCTGACTTGGCGTCGGGCGATTTTAAACTTTGGAACCTCTCCGGATGACAACCCAAATCCCCTGCCGTGCTGCTGAGCCAGGCCACTCGCTGCCTTTCCCAGGTTTACGTGGAACGTGTGCGCCCCCTGTCCACGAGTGGTCAGGGTCTCTCTCTCTCTCTCTCTCTGTACCCACCCCCCTGGCCCCCGGCCTCGTGATTAAACCACAGCTGGACGGGGTACACGAATGGGAAGGGTTTGGAGGGATGTGGGCCAAATGGGATCCGATTAATCGAGGACATCTGACATTAACGGTCACCCCCTCGCCCATCCATTCTGTCTTGGCGACCTAAATTCTCCGTTGCTGGCCCTGTCGTTGCAAACATCCTCTCTTGTCCAGCGTGCTTGCTGTCCTCTGGGATTGAAGAAGCCAGAACACCAGGCAGTGCTGTAGCTCTGAGCTAACCAGTGGGACACGCTGTTCTGGCCAGCTCGGAGGGACAGCATCCTGTGTGTCGCGAAGCCTTCCGTGGTTGAATATCATTCAGAGAGGAGGAGGAGGAGGAGGAGGAGGAGGAGGAGAGCTACGGGAGATTGCAGGTTGTTGGCAGGGGGTGTACAGACAGACACCCCACTGGAGGAACACTGTCCCCGGATTCACATGCCAATACTGGGAGTGACCCAAGTTCCACTTGAATAGGCCCCTTTTGTAACCTCCGGTTATATAACTGTCCTTTGTCTGCAGGAATAACCAACAAAGCGATCACGTTACTGGGCACCTGGGCTGGGTTCATGTTAGCACGAGATGTCCCTGGGAGTGTTTAATGGGGAGGACACTGTAGAGGGAGCACTCTGTATCTAACCCCGTGCTGTCCCTGTCCCTGGGATAGGGGGGGACAGTGTAGAGGGAGCTTTACTCTGTATCTAACCCCATGCTGTCCCTGGGATAGGGGGACACTGTAGAGGGAGCTTTACTCTGTATCTAACCCTGTGCTGTCCCTGTCCCTGGGAGTGTTTGATGGGGGGACAGTGTAGAGGAAGCTTTACTCTGTAGCTAACCCCATGCTGTCCCTGTCCCTGGGAGTGCTTGATGGGGGGGACAGTGTAGAGGGAGCTTTACTCCATATCTAACCACATGCTGTCCCTGTCCCTAGGAGTGTTTGATGGGAGAGCAGTGTAGAGGGAGCTTTACTCTGTATCTAACCCCATGCTGTCCTGTCCCTGGGAGTGTTTGATGAGGGAACAGTGTAGAGGGAGCTTTACTCTGTATCTAACCACATGCTGTCCCTGTCCCTAGGAGTGTTTGATGGGAGAGCAGTGTAGAGGGAGCTTTACTCTGTATCTAACCCTGTGCTGTGTCTGTCCCTGGATTGGGGGGGGAACAGTGTGGAGGGAGCTTTACTCTGTATCTAACCCCGTGCTGTCCCTGGGATGGTGGGGGGTGGGGGGGGTGGAGGGAAACAGTGTAGAGGGAGCTTTACTCTGTATCTAACCCTGTGCTGTCCCTGTCCCTGGGATTGGTGGGGGGGGGGGGGTGGGTGTGGGCGGGGGGGGGTAGACGGAGCTTCGGTATTAGTTTCTAAACGAGTTGAAGTCAGGGAGGGGTTTAATCATGTCTGGCTGCGCCCGTGCACCATGTATTTTACCAGGTCAATGGTACAAAGAGCAAATTAATAATAAAACTCTCAAAGTTTAATTGGTAACCTTGGAGTACCATCTTACTCTGATAAACAAGCAGTCACTGCTTTATTGCAGATATATCTAACAATTAAATATGTGTCAGATTACCCCTGTCAGCTCATTTTCTGCTGACGTTTAACCTTTAACTCGCGCGGAGTGTGCTGACCTGTGGGAAACGGTTTGGTGAAGCCTTCACCACCAACCCCCTGTCGTTTCCAAACTCCAGACGCCCTGACTGTAGGAGCGTGCAGAGAGAGAGAGAGCGGCCTGGAGGGGAGCTGGTGGTCAAGGGCCTGGTGAGGTGTCAGCATCAAGTGAATCCATCCGACACCCCCCTGCTCCACCCTTCTCCTGGAGGGTTCAGTCCCTTTGGATGGAGGGTGGGGGTGAAGGGATGGGCTCACCCTGGTGATGGCGGGGTGGGGAGCAGAGGGAAGCTGACACCCGGCAGAGAAAGGACAAACATTCGCCTGCGGTGGGGGGGGGTTGGCACTGTGCAAATGGCCGCCGTTGACGTCGAGAAAGGATAAACTCTTCCAAACGACAAATAATAAAAAAAAACACGAACAATCAAACCGTCAACTAGACACCCCAGACTGAGAGACGCGGCGTTACCTCCTCAGGGGTTGGGGAGCGCTGGTGGCGTGGGTTGTGGGTTGAGAGGAGAGGAGGGGACGGTGGTGGGAGGGGTCGCCATTTTCCAAACCCTTGATTTGTTTCATCAAGGCCGAAAAAAAAAATAAAGACAGCGGGAGCGAGACCTTCGTGGCGCCGCCACAGCGTGAAACCAGCTCTCCCCCAACCCCGAACCGACGCCTCCTTCGAAAACCAGCCCACCACTCCCTCAAAATGGCTGTCGCCACCCTCGACAAAATGGCGGCTGGGACACTCAAGGGAGGGAAGCTGGGGGCACGGAGGGAGTGCGAAAGCAGCCAACGAAGCATTAACCTCCTGAAAGAAGAGGAAGGTGGGGATCTCTCTCGCTGAGACACGCTGTTGCCTACTGCTGGCCCCTCAATGGAGGGACAAGAAGAGAAAGGGGGGGGTGGGGCGGGGAGACAACAAAAAAAAAGGACGACGCTCGCGCCCTAAGCCAAGGCCTACGTGCAGCCCAGCATCCCCACCACCCACCTCAGCCTGAGCGTCACACGCCCTGATATCCCCCACTGCTCCCCCAAACCCACCCCCCTCTTCATCCCGAGGCCTACTCCTTGACGTTATCACAGACGTCGGAGGTGAGTTCCTGGAGTTCCTGCTCGCTCTTGGCCTGCGTCACCTCGGGGTAGACCACCACACACAGCTTCTGGCCAAAGTAGGTGATGGCGTCTGTGGGGCAGAGGGGCAGACAGAGGGTGATACTAGAGAAGCAGGAGGGCAATATCTCCCACACCCCGCGAGCCTGACCCCGCACCCAGTCCTGTTGCCCCCATCGCCCTTGCTCGCTGACCTGACCTCTGCTGACTCCACGTTGAGAGGCTCCTCAATTAACAGAATGACACTTCTCATCCTCGAGGCCCTCGAGACGTACACAGAGCCCACCCAGTCTGCTCCCCCACTTGATGAGATCTGATCGTCGTCCAATGCCCTCCGTTCCCCTTCCTGATTAAAAATCTCCCTCTGTCTGTCTCAGCCTTGAATACCCTCAATGCCCCAGTCCTAACAGCCCCCTGCGGTAAAGTATTGCACAGATTCACACCCACACTCTCCCCTCAGAGAGAGAAGAAATTCCTCCCCGTCTCTGTCTCCAATGGGTGGTCCCCTCACTCTGAGATGACACTCCCCTCTGCTGCTAGACTAAGTTTTGTTTTTGAATCCCTCTGACCTCCTCCCACCTCTTCTGGGCACGCCACCCTCCAAGATCTCTCCGATTCCAAAGACCCCCACCCCCACGCCGGATGTCAATGGCTCCTGCCGATGGGGTTGGAGGTCGGGCCACCACCACCACCCCCTGCCTCTGCCCGACCGTGATCCAGGGGGTGGCCCCACCTCAAACCCACTCCGGGGTCTCCTCTTCAAACCCGCTCCGTATCCCCACACTGGCGGCCAGAAGCCTGGTCAGTGGCTGTGTCTGTGTGTGTGCACATCTCTGTGTGTACATCTGTGTTCGGCTGTGTCTCAGTGTGTGTGCGCGTGCGTCTGTGTCTGTATGTCAATCTGTGCGTGTATCTCGGTGTGTGCACGAGACTGTGTGCGTGTGTTTCTGTGTGTCTCTGTGTGTGTCTGCGTGCACGTGTCTGTGTGTGTCTGAGTGCGCGTGTGTGTCACCGCCTGTGTGTGCGTGTCTGCATCTGTGTGTGTGTGTCCGAGTGCACGTGTGTGTGTGCATGTCTGTGTGCGCGCGCGTGTCTGCGTGTGTCTGAGTGCGCGTGACTGAGTGCGCATGTGTCTGCATCTGTGTGTGCATGTGCCTGAGTACGCGTGTGTCTGAGTGCGTGTGCGTATCTGCGTCTGCGTGTGTCTGAGTGCGCGTGTCTGCGTCTGAGTGCGCGCGCGTCTGCGTCTGAGTGCGCGCGCGTCTGCGTCTGAGTGCTTGTGTGTATCTGAGGGGGGAGTGGAGACCGAGGGACATGGGGGACAGAGTCCGGGGGTGTGGGGGCGTTGGGACAGAGGGGAGGAGCTGTCTCTCTCTGGGTCTGTGACAGAGCCGCGGCCGCATGGGCAAGAGCTGCCTTACCGACCACGTCGTCGAAACACTTGGGTTTGTTCTTCCAGTACACCCCCAGGAAGTAGACGGGCACGCCGGTCAGCATGATGGCCAGCCCAATCCCACACACCACCGGCTCCGACCACAGGCTGAAGATCAGTAGGAAGGCCCAGAACAGCAGGTAGACCACCGGAAAGATCAGGTTCACCTGAGAGAGACGGAGCGAGAGAGAGAGAGGGAGGGAGGCGTCAGAGAGGGCAGCAAGAGAAACAGATAGCAGGCGACATGTCCCCCACAGTGGGGAGGTTGGACCAGCTCAATGGGAGACAGACCACAGGGCAAGGTCACAAACATCCTCCTCATTCCAATGTCTTCTGTGGGGGCACAGTGGCTCAGTGGTTAGCACCGCTGCCTCACGGCGCCAGGGACCCAGGTTCATTTCCAGCCTTGTTCTCCCCCCAAAGTCTGCGTGGGTTTCTTCCGGGTGCTCCGGTTTCCTCCCACAATCCAAAGATGTGCAGGTTAGGGTGGATTGGCTGTGCTAAATTACCCATAGTGCCCAAGGATGTGCAGGTTAGGGTGGATTGACCCTGCTAAATTACCCATAATGCCCAGGGATGTGCAGGTTAGGGTGGATTGGCCGTGCTAAATTACCCATAGTGCCCAGGGATGTGCAGGTTCGAGTGGATTGGCCATGCTAAATTACCCATACTGCCTATGGATGTGTAGGTTACCGTGGATTAGCCGTGCTAAATTACCCATAGTGCCCAGGGATGTACAGGTCAGGGTGGATTGGCCATGCTAAATTACCGATAGTGCCCAGGGATGTAGAGATTAGGTGCATTAGTCAGAGATAAATATATAGTAATACGGTAGGGGAATGGGTCTGGGTGGGTTACTTTGCGGAGGGTCAGTGTGGACTCGTTGGGCCGAAGGGCCTGTTCCACACTGTCGGGATTCAGTCGGTTCTTGGGAGATGAGACTCCCTGGAGTCTCCCAGAGGGAAGGGGTAAGAGGGATAGGAAGGAGTCCCAGAGCCTGGCTCGCCCTTCAATCTGCATTGTAAACATTTATGAGCGGCTGTTGCAATCTCTCCGGAGCTCCATTAGCCTGTGCTGAGGTGTCAGCATCTTTACCCGTTATCAGTGTTTACAGAAGAGCTAGCTCTCTGCGCTCCCTCACACACACACACACACACCGAGGGACCTCTTGCTCAGCAATTCCTGCGTTTCCTCTCCAACGTTAACCCCCAAGGTTCCAGCCCCACGCCCTTCCTCCCGCCAAACCCCATCCTGTGGGATCCTGCTGTGCGCCCAATGACTGCCAAATCCGTCAGGTCTCCGAAAAGGACAAGAAAGCACGGCGTGAGATTGCGTTAACGCCGTTAGTGATGGTCTCTACCGGGAGCCTCGCCTGTGATGGGGTCGATTTTAAGCACAGTCAAACTGTGCATGGAAAGATCCCACAAGGGAGGGGGGGGGGCAACTGTGACAGACAACCAGAAGGGGGCAACTCAGTGATTGGTGCTGCTGCCTCACGGCACCAGGGACCCGGGTTCGATCCCACCCTCGGGACAACGTTCTCCCCCACCCTGTGTCTGCGTGGGTTTCCTCCAGGTGCTCCGGTTTCCTCCCACAATCCAGAGATGTACAGGTTAAGGTGGATTGGCCATTCTAAATTACCCATAGTGCCCTGGGATGTGCAGGTTAGGGTGGATTGGCCGAGCTAAGTTACCCATAGTGCCCAGGGATGTGCAGGCTAGTTGGGACTGGCCATGCTAAATTACCCATGATGCCCAGGGATGTGCAGGTTAGGCGGGAATTGGCCGTGCTAAATTACCCATAGTGCCCATCGATGTGCAGGTTATAGGGTGGATTGGCCATACTAAATTACCCATAGTGCTCAGCGATGTGCAGGTTAGTAGGGACTGGCCATGCTAAATTACCCATAGTGCCCAGGGATGAGCAGGTTAGGGTGGATTGGCCATGCTAAATTACCCATAGTGCCCAGGGATGTGCAGGTTAGGGGGATTGGCCATGGGAAATGCAGGAGTATGTTGATCGGGTCAGGGTGTGGGTCTGGTTATGATGCTCTTTGGAGGGTCAGTGTGGACCAATGGGCCAAATGGCCTACTCCTACACTGTAGGGATTCGACGATACACACAGACGCACACGCCCGCCTACACACACACACACGCATGGACGCACATTGGCACACAGACGCACGCACACACACAGATGCATCTTGACACACATGCACGCGTGGAGGCACATTGACACAAATGCACACACCCGCACACACACGCACACACAAACACACACACACAGACACAGAGTGAGACTGTGAGTCCACATGGTGAAGACAGGGAGCAGGGCAGAGGGAGTGACACCGGTCGAGGCCGGCTGGGTGAGCTGGGTGTGTGCTCGCCTCCAGATCAGGTGCTTGCTGAAGCATGAAGCACTCAGAGCCCTGGTACTTCTGGGTTACTGAGCACAGCACTGCAGTGTCACTAGAAATGTGTGCAGTGATGAGAATATTCAATGAGCAGGAAATAATTGTGAGTTATTCGGCAGAGAGCAGCCGTTCAGCCGTTGGTGTGGAAGAGAGCCCAGGTCAAGCAGGGGCTTGTGACCTAGAGATGTGGGGAGAGAGAGAGAGGGGGGGGGGGGAGAGAGAGAGAGAGAGAGAGAGAGAGAGAGAGAGAGAGAGAGACAGACAGACAGAGAAAGAGCGAGAAAGAGAGTTGCTGCCTCAGAGTCACACAGCACGGAAACAGACTCTTCGGCCCAACCGGTCCATGCCGTCTCAGATATCCCAACCCAATCCAGTCCCACCTGCCAGTACACGGCCCATATCCCTCCAAACCCTTCCTATTCATATACCCATCCAGATGCCTCTTAAATGCTGTCACTGTACCAGCCTCCACCACTTCCTCTGGCAGCTCATTCCATACACGTTCCACCCTCTGTATGAAAAAGTTGCCCCTGAGGTCTCTTATATCTTTCCCCTCTCACCCTAAACCTATGCCCCTCTAGTTCTGGACTCCCCCACCCCAGGGAAAAGACCTTGTCTGTTTATCCTATCCATGCCCCTCATGATTTTATCAACCTCTATAAGGTCACCCCCTCAGCCTCTGACACTCCAGGGAAAACAGCCCCAGCCTGTTCAGCCTCTCCCTGTAGCTCAAACCCTCCAACCCCGGCAACATCCTTGGAAATCTTTGCTGGACCCTTTCCAATTTAATAATATCCTTCTTCCTGCAGGATGAGCAGAACTGGACACTGAACTCCAGAGAGACCTCAAGATTGTGTTTGTGTCTGTGTGTGTCCGCGTGAGAGAGTTTGCATGTGTGTGTATATGTCTGTGTGTGCGTGTGTGAGAATGTGTGAGGGAGAGCGCAAGTCTGCAAGTGTGCGCAAGTGTGTGCGCGCACGTGAGTGTGTGCACCAGAGTGCAAGTGTGAGAGAGTGCATGGGACTGCGTGAGAGAGACAGAGTGTGTGAAAGTCAGAGAGAGTGAGTGAATAAGTGTGTGTGAGTGAGAGAGAGAATGAATGAGTGAGAGAATGAGAGTGCGCATTAGAGCGAGTGTGAGAGAGTGAATGAGTGTGAGAGTGTGAGCTGTTGAGCAGGAGTGAGACAGCGAACACAGGGCAATGCAGCAGCGTGATGGAGTTAATGAATAGTTCATTCCAGTACCACCTGGCTGGTGTTTCACCTGAAATCCTTTTCCTCTCAGCAGGAACGGTACTCAGTGTGTAAGGGGGGGGGGGTGAGGATACAGCCTCTCCCCCTCTCCGAGCACACACTGCAATCACACCCCAATAGCAGCATGGGCAGCACTGCCTTCCCCCTCCTTATCAGTCACCCTCAAATGTAGATTGAACTGTGAACCGGACTCTTAACGCTCCCTACGGTACGTCCAGCACGCGGCACGCTCGGGGAAGGTAGCAGGGAGATTTTCTGATATGTCAGATGAGGGCAGAAACGCAGCATTCGGCCCGTCTCTCCATGCTATCTCTCTCTGCAGAAGTGAAACCAGCCAGTGCTGCCACCCCATGCTCAGGGCTCGATGGCGCAGATGCAGGAGGGGCAATGGGGCGGCATGGTGGCTCAGTAGTTAGCAGGGCTGCCTCACAGCGACTCGGGCGACAGTCTGTGTGGAGTTTGCACATTCTCCTCCCACCCCCGTGTCTACATGGGTTTCTTGCCACAATCCAAAAGTGCATAGGTTAGGGTGGATTGGCCATGCTAAATTACCCATAGTGCCCAGGGATGTGCAGGTTAGGGTGGATTGGCCATGCTAAATTACCCATAGTGCCCAGGGATGTGCAGGTTAGGGTGGATTGGCCATGCTAAATTACCCATAGTGCCCAGGGATGTGCAGGTTAGGGTGGATTGGCCATGCTAAATTACCCATAGTGCCCAGGGATGTGCAGGTTAGGGTGGATTGGCCGTGCTAAATTACCCATAGTGCCCAGGGATGTGCAGGTTAGGGTGGATTGGCCATGCTAAATTACCCATAGTGCCCAGGGATGTGCAGGTTAGGGTGGATTGGCCATGCTAAATTACCCATAGTGCCCAGGGATGTGCAGGTTAGGATGGATTGGCCATGCTAAATTACCCACAGTGCCCAGGGATGTGCAGGTTAGGGTGGATTGGCCGTGCTAAATTACCCACAGTGCCCAGGGATGTGCAGGTTAGGATGGATTGGCCGTGCTAAATTACCCATAGTGCCCTGGGATGTGCAGGTTAGGGTGGATTGGCCGTGCTAAATTACCCATAGTGCCCAGGGATGTGCAGGTTAGGGTGGATTGGCCGTGCTAAATTACCCATAGTGCCCAGGGATGTGCAGGTTAGGGTGGATTGGCCGTGCTAAATTACCCATAGTGCCCAGGGATGTGCAGGTTAGGGTGGATTGGCCATGCTAAATTACCCATCGTGCCCAGGGATGTGCAGGTTAGGATGGATTGGCCGTGCTAAATTACCGATAATGCCCAGGGAAGTGTAGGTTAGGGTGGACAGGCTATGCTAAATTACCCATAGTGCCCAGGGATGTACAGGTTAGGGTGGATTGGCTATGCTAAATTACCCACAGTGCCCAGGGATGTGCAGGTTAGGGTGGATTGGCCGTGCTAAATTACCCATAGTGCCCAGGGATGTGCAGGTTAGGGTGGATAGGCCATGGAGTAGGATAGGGGTCTGTGTGAGATGCTCTTACCCCCAAATATCTGCTTACACTGAGAACAAAGATCGGTGGGTGTTTGGCTGCGAAAGGTAGCGAGGGCGACAGAGAGTGTGACACTGAGCCAGAAGACCAGCTATTGTCCAGTTGAATGGTGAAGCTGGCTTGAGGGGCTGAATGGCCTCCCCCACCCCCCCTCACATCTGATGGGGTTTTCCCTGCAATTTCCTTCCCCTGTAGCGCCATCCCGATGTCCTCTTCCAACTGCCCATGGCTTCCCCGTGCACCACTCTTGAATGTGGATCGCGTCACTCGGTGAGGGAAAACTGTTCCTCCTCACGTCTGCTAGTCCCTAACGTTAAAGAAGTGGGACAACGCTCACTTTGGGATGGGGAGGAGGCGAGAGAGAGCGAGCGAGAGAGAGATCGAGAGAGAGATCGAGAGAGAGATCGAGAGAGAGATCGAGAGAGAGAGATCGAGAGAGAGAGAGAGAGACCGGAATTCTGGTTACCTTGATAGGCCGAGGGATGTCAGGCTGTTTCCAACGGAGCACGATCTGCCCAGCAACCGTGACGCCGTAGAACAGGTAGTTGATGAACCCCACGTAGTTTATGAGTGTGTAAATGTCACTGGTCACCAGCATCAGCAAGGTGGAGGCACACTGGAGAGTGGGGGTGGAGAGAGAGAGAGAGAGAGAGAGAGAGAGAGAGAGTGATAGAAAGAGGGAGGGAGGGAGGGAGCAGGGAGGGAGGATGGTGGTGGGATGGGGAGGGAGAGTCGGGGAAAGAAACATTTAGTCACGGAAATCTCAGACCGGCGGAGGTGAGGAGGATGCTGAGGAATGCGACAGACAGCAAGTTTCAGACAGAAAGAAGCAAAGCAAATCAATGTTATGCTCCCCCCACCTCCAGTTACGATCAGGTTAAACCCCTTGCTCACACACAGCACAGGCTCCCAACAGGTCAGGAACACCAAAGAACTCTCACGGTTACGCCAACTACACTTCAATGACATAGTCCAGTAAGGGGCACTGCAAATGGCTGCCAGGCCTGGGACAGAGGGGACACACTGCAAATGGCTGACGTGGCCTGGGACAGAGGGGACACACTGCTAATGGCTGCCGGTGCCTGGGACAGAGGGGACACACTGCAAATGGCTGCCGGGGCCTGGGACGGAGGGGACACACTGCTAATGGCTGCCGGGGCCTGGGACAGAGGGGACACACTGCAAATGGCTGCCGGTGCCTGGGACAGAGGGGACACACTGCAAATGGCTGCCGGGGCCTGGGACGGAGGGGACACACTGCTAATGGCTGCCGGGGCCTGGGACAGAGGGGACACACTGCAAATGGCTGCCGGGGCCTGGGACAGAGGAGACACACTGCTAATGGCTGCCGGGCCTGGGACAGAGGGGACACATTGCAAATGGCTGCTGGTGCCTGAGACAGAGGGGACACACTGCAAATGGCTGACATGGCCTGGGACGGAGGGGACACACTGCAAATGGCTGACGTGGCCTGGGACGGAGGGGACACACTGCTAATGGCTGCCGGGGCCTGGGACAGAGGGGACACACTGCAAATGGCTGCCGGGGCCTGGGACAGAGGGGACACACTGCAAATGGCTGCCGGGCCTGGGACAGAGGGGACACATTGCAAATGGCTGCTGGTGCCTGGGACAGAGGGGACACACTGCAAATGGCTGACATGGCCTGGGACAGAGGGGACACACTGCAAATGGCTGACGTGGCCTGGGACAGAGGGGACACACTGCAAATGGCTGCCGGGGCCTGGGACAATGGGAGCACACTGCAAATGGCTGCTGGTGCCTGGGACGAAGGGGACACACTGCAAATGGCTGACGTGGCCTGGGACAGAGGGGACACACTGCTAATGGCTGCCGGGGCCTGGGACAGAGGGGACACACTGCAAATGGCTGACATGGCCTGGGACAGAGGGGACACACTGCAAATGGCTGCCGGGCCTGGGACAGAGGGGACACACTGCAAATGGCTGCCGGGGCCTGGGACAATGGGGACACACTGCAAATGGCTGCCGGGGCCTGGGACAATGGGGGCACACTGCAAATGGCTGCCGGGTCGGGGACAGAGGGGACACAATGCAAATGGCTGCCGGGGCCTGGGACAGAGGGGACACACTGCAAATGGATGCCGTCCCTGGGATGGAGGGAGCATTGCAATGGTCACTGGGGCAGTTGACACACAAGGATGGATGGGAAGGCGAGCAGCGAGGATGAACACAGAGAGAGCCTGCGGAGGGATATCGACGGGTCAAACAACTGGGCAAAGACTGGGGAAAAATAGAGGGGCTGAAAGCTACTTAAATGGAGAATGCCTGTGGAAAGCCGGGGAACCGAGGGGTTCAGGAACCCATGCATCATTAACAATAAACACTAGCATCCACGTTCAGTGGGGAATAGGGAAAGGAAAAGGGATGTTGGTGCTGTTCTCAGGATGGAAGATAAAAGTGGGATGGAGAGTTTTGCTAAAACTGTACAAGGTACTGGTCAGAGCCCCCGATGGATCACCGTGAACAATTCCGGGGCTGCGTATCCAAGCAAAGTTTCCCTGGCATTTGAGGCAGTCCGGAGAAGGTTCCCTCGGGACGATCCCGGGGACAGAGGTACCGCCTTAGAAGGAGAGGGGGAACCAGTCGGGCCTGTACTCGTTAGGATTTAGAAAAATGAAAGGGGACCTTATTGAGACAGACAAGGGGAGGGAGGGGACTGACAGGGGGAGATGTGGGGATGTTGCTTCCCCCTCTCACGTGGGAGCACAGGGAGGGCTCCATCTCAGAGTGAGGGGTCGTCCATTGGAGACCGAAATGAGGACGAATTTCTTCTCTCGCTGGGGTTTGGGGAGGCGTGAATCTGTGGAATACTTTACCGCAGGGGGCTGTCGG
>NW_026867476.1:2008141-2034769 GCF_020745735.1 Hemiscyllium ocellatum
ACACACACACACAGAGAGGTATATACATACATACACACACACACACAGACAGGCAGGTGTATACACACAAACACACAGACTGGCAGGTACATACACACACACACACACACACACACACACACACACACAGGCAAGTATGTACACACACCCACACACATGCAGGTATATACATACACACAGACAGGCAGGTGTATACACACACACACACACACACACACACACACACACAGACAGGCAGGTGTATACACACACACACACACACACACACACACAGACAGGCAGGTATACACACAGGCAGGCAGGTATATACACACACACACACACACACATAGGCAGGTATATACATACACAGACAGGCAGGTGTATACACACAAACACACAGATAGGCAGGTATGTACACACACACGCGCAGACAGGCAGGTATATACACACATACACACACAGACAGATATATACACACACACACAGACAGGCAAGTATGTATACACACACACACACAGGCAGGTATATACACACACAGGCAGGTATATTCACACACACACACACACAGGCAGGTATATTCACACACACACACACACACACACACACACACACACACACACAGACAGGCAGGTGTATACACACAAACACACACACACACAGATAGGCAGGTATGTACACACACCCACACGCAGACAGGCAGGTATGTATACACACACACACACACACACGCGCAGACAGGCAGGTATGTACACACACACACACAGGCAAGTATGTACACACACCCACACACACGCAGGTATATACATACACACAGACAGGCAGGTGTATACACACACACACACACACACACACACAGACAGGCAGGCATACACACAGACAGGCAGGCAGGTATATACACACACATAGGCAGGTATATACATACACAGACAGGCAGGTGTATACACACAAACACACACACACACAGATAGGCAGGTATGTACACACACACGCGCAGACAGGCAGGTATATACACACATACACACACAGACAGATATATACACACACACACAGACAGGCAAGTATGTACACACACACACAGAGGCAGGTATGTACACACACACACAGGCAGGTATATACACACACACACACACACACACACACACACACACACACACAGACAGGCAGGTGTATACACACAAACACACACACACACAGATAGGCAGGTATGTACACACACCCACACGCAGACAGGCAGGTATGTACACACACACACACACACACACACGCGCGCAGACAGGCAGGTATGTACACACACACACACACGCGCAGACAGGCAGGTATGTACACACACACACATACAGACAGGCAGGTATATATATATACACACACACACACGCGTGCGCTGATAGGCAGGTACACACACACACACACAGAGGCAGGTATATATACACATACACACAGACAGGCAGGTGTATATATATACACACACACACACACACACACACACACACACACACACACACACACACACGCGTACAACATTCCACACCTGTAACTAAAAGTGAGTGCACCCCCACTGCTTGGCTTAACGATATCGTGCCGGAACACTGTGGAGATTCACCGAGTGGACAGGGAGAAGGAGAAGGAGATGATTGGTTGCAGAGAGGGAGGGGGAAGGATGGGCCGTTAACCCAGCGGTAAAGAATCAGCCTGTCTGGGAGAACTGGGCATCCTGCTCAGTCACCAACCTGTCAGCGCCTGGGCACCACGGGAGGGCAGGGCTAGGGTGGGGCGGACGCAGTGACTGCTGCCGACCGATAGCCACGGTGTCGGAAACCGGTGCCCGAGGGGCTATTGGCGTTTCGGAGCACTGACCACACCCAGGGTGGTCCTCCCACCGAACCACCGTCCTGCACAGCTGGCCCTGGGACCAGGCTGGGGGGTGGGGAAGGTCAGGATGATGTTGGAGAGGTGCGACACCCTCGCCCAGCTCATTCCGGAACGTTCCAGGAACGCCGCCTCCCACCCCACCGGCTGATGCGCGGATTGCCGTAGCCCGGAGGGACTGACCGTGAGGAGGTGAAGAGGGATCCGTTCACCCCTCCGAAGGTAGACAGCGCCACGGAGATGGGCATGATCCAGGACATGACTCCCAACAGCTTCTCACCAAACGTCTGGAGGGAGACAGAGACGGAGAGAGAGATTAATCTCTAGACTGTCCCCCGCCATCACACACTCCCTCTACACTGTCCCCCGCCATCACACACTCCCTCTACACAGTCCTCATCACACACTCCCTCTACACTGTCCTCCCGCCGTCACACACTCCCTCTACACTGTCCCCCCATCACACACTCCCTCTACACTGTCCCCCCGCCGTCACACACTCCCTCTACACTGTCCCCGCCGTCACACACTCCCCCTACACTGTCCCCATCACACACTCCCTCTACACTGTCCCCCCGCCGTCACACACTCCCTCTACACTGTCCCCCGCCGTCACACACTCCCTCTACACTGTCCCCGCCGTCACACACTCCCTCTACACTGTCCCCCCGCCGTCACACACTCCCTCTACACTGTCCCCCCGCCGTCACACACTCCCTCTACACTGTCCCCCGCCGTCACACACTCCCTCTACACTGTCCACTCGCCGTCACACACTCCCTCTACACTGTCCCCCGCCGTCACACACTCCCTCTACACTGTCCCCCGCCGTCACACACTCCCTCTACACTGTCCCCCCCGTCATCGCACACTCCCTCTACACTGTCCCCCCGCCATCACACACTCCCTCTACACTGTCCCCCCCGTCATCGCACACTCCCTCTACACTGTCCACCCCCCATCACACACTCCCTCTACACTGTCCCCCGCCATCACACACTCCCTCTACACTGTCCCCCGCCATCACACTCCCTCTACACTGTCCCCGCCGTCACACACTCCCTCTACACTGTCCCCCGCCATCACACTCCCTCTACACTGTCCCCGCCGTCACACACTCCCTCTACACTGTCCCCCAGACATCACACACACCTTCTACACTGTCCACCCGCCATCACACACTCCCTCTACACTGTCCCCCTGCTATCACACACTTCCTCTACACTGTCCCCCAGACATCACACACTCCCTCTACACTGTCCACCCGCCATCACACACTCCCTCTACACTGTCCCCGCCATCACACACTCCCTCTACACTGTCCCCCTGCTATCACACACTCCCTCTATGCTGTCTACCCCTTCAAACACTTCGAGGGACAGGGACAGCATGGGGCTACATACAGAGTAAAGCTTCCTCCACACTGCACCCCCCCGATCAAATACTCCCAGGGTCAGAGATAGCACGGGGTTAGATGCAGAGTAAAGCTCTCTCTACACTGTCTCCCCATCAAACAAGCCCCGGGACAGGGACATCATGGGGTTAGATACAGAGTAAAGCTCCCTCTACACTGTCCTCCCATCAAACACTCCCAGGGATAGGGACAGTATGGGGTTAGATACAGAGTAAAGCTCCCTCTACACTGTCCCCTCCATCCCAGGGACAGGGACAGCACGGGGTTAGATATAGAGTAAAGATCCCTCTTACTGTCCCCCCATCAAACACTCCCAGGGACAGGGACAGCACGGGGTTAGATACAGAGTAAAGCTCCCTCTACACTATGCCCCATCAAACACTCCCAGGGCGAGGGACAGCACGGGGTTAGATACAGAGTAAAACTCCCTCTACACTGTTCCCCCCATCAAACTCTCCCAGGGACAGGGACAGCACGGGGTTAGATACAGTGTAAAGCTTCCTCTACACTGTCCCCTCCATCCCAGGGACAGGGACAGCATGGAGTTAGATACAGTGTAAAGCTTCCTCTACACTGTCCCCTCCATCCCAAGGACAGAGGCAGCACGGGGTTAGATCCAGAGTAAAGCTCCCTCTACACTGTCCCCTCCATCTCAAGGACAGGGGCAGCACGGGGTTAGATCCAGAGTAAAGCTCCCTCTACACTGTCCCTTCTATTCCAAGGACAGGGCCAGCACGGGGTTAGATCCAGAGTAAAGCTCCCTCTACACTGTCCCCTCCATCTCAAGGACAGGGGCAGCACGGGGTTAGATCCAGAGTAAAGCTCCCCCTACACTGTCCCTTCTATCCCAAAGACAGGGGCAGGGGCAGCACGGGGTTAGATCCAGAGTAAAGCTCCCTCTACACTGTCCCTTCTATTCCAAGGACAGGGCCAGCACGGGGTTAGATCCAGAGTAAAGCTCCCTCTACACTGTCCCCTCCATCTCAAGGACAGGGGCAGCATGGGGTTAGATCCAGAGTAAAGCTCCCTCTACACTGTCCCTTCTATTCCAAGGACAGGGCCAGCACGGGGTTACATCCAGAGTAAAGCTCGCTCTACACTGTCCCCCCCCCATCCCAGGGACAGGGGCAGCACTGGGTTAGATACTGAGTAAAGCTGCCTGTACACTGTCCCCCCTCCCCCATCCCAGGGACAGGGGCAGCACTGGGTTAGATACAGAGTAAAGCTCCCTCTACACTGTCCCCCCCCCATCCCAGGGACAGGGGCAGCACGGGGTTAGATACAGAGTGCCGAGGTGTATAATGGAGTAGGTGCAGCCTGGGAGCTGAGTGAGGAGCAGGAACCTTACCACAGCCACTGCGTTACTCTCTAAGAGCTCCATCGGAGACATGGCTGTCACGTAGGCAATGTTTGCAAAGACGTAGACAAACGTGACCAGTGGAATGGAGATGAAGATCGCTCGAGGGAGATTCCTGCAAGGGAGAGGCAGAGCGCAAGAGAGTTACAAACACTGAGGTTGTGGTGTGGCGGAGAAGGAGAGAGAGAGAGAGAGAAGTGAGAGAGAGAAGTGAGAGAGAGAACGCGAGAGCGAAATCAATAGAGAGAGAGAGAAAGAGAGAGAGAGACAGCCACTGATAAAAGAGAGCAACAGAAAATATTGCCATGATTAGTACACAGGGCCCTGTTCCTCCTGCAGTGTTGTCTCTGATTATCCTTATCCCTCAGTCAGAGAGCCACAGAGTCCGACAGCTCAGAGAGCAGGCCATTCAGCCCATTCTGCTCCGTGCTGACCAAAATTCCCATCCACACTAACTGCATTTCCCTGCACTTGGCCCATATCCTTCTAATCCTTTCCTATCCATGTATTTGTCCAAATGTCCTTATAAATGCTGTTAATGTACCCGCCTCAACCACCTCCAGATGCGCACCACCCTCTGTGTAAAAAAGTTATCCCTCAGGTTTCCTTTTATTCTTTCCCCTCTAACCTTCAACTGATGCCCTCGAGTCCTCGATTCCCCAGCCCTGGGAAAAAGACTGAGTGCATTCACCCTCTCCATGCCTCGCATGATCTTATACCCATCTATAAGGTCCCTCCTCACTCTCCTACGCTCTAAAGAAAAAAGTCCTCGCGTGTCCAACCTCTCCGTGTAGCTCAGACCGTTGAGTCCTGGCAACCTCCTTGTTAATTTTGTCTGCACTCTTTCCAGTTTAATAACATCCTTCCTATAACAAGGTGACCAAAACAGAACACAGTACTCCCGAGTGCGGCCTCACCAACGTCCTGTAGAACTGCAACACAACTTCCCAACCTCTATACTCAGTACCCTGACTGATGAAGGCCAGTTTGCCAAAAGCCTTCTTCACTGCCCTGTCTACCTGGGACTCCACTTTCAGAGAATTGTACACCTGAACCCCAAGGTCCCTCTGTTCCACCAGTGACCATAAAACTCCTGCCTTGATTTGACTTTCCAAAATGCGAGCCCTCACACATATCGATATTAAACTCCCTTTGCTATTTCTCGGCCCACTACCCCAGCTGACCAAGGTCCTGCTGCAATTCCTGAGGACCTTCCTCACTCTCCATGATCCCTCCTGTTTCAGTGTCATCAGCAAACTTACTCATCAATCCTTGTACATTCCAAATCATTGATCTAGATAACAAACAGTAATGGGCCCAGCACCGAACCCTGAGGGACTCCACTAGTCTCAGGCCTTCAGTCCGACCAGCATCCTTCCAATATTACCCTCTCTGCTTCCTACCATCGAGCCAATCGTGTATCCAGTTTGCTCGGTCCCCCTGGATCCCGTGCAATCTAACCTTCCAGAGCAGCCTACCATGTGGGACCTTACCAAAAGCCTGACTGAGATCCACATAGACTACATCTACCACCCTGCCCTGGTCAACCTTCCTGATCACTTCATCAAAGAGCTCTAACAAATCTGTGAGGCGCGATCTCCCACAGACAAAGCCGTGCTGACTACTCCTAATCAAACCCTCTCTTTCCAAATGCATGGATATCTTATCCCTCAGCATCTTCTCCAGTAACTTGCCTCCCACAGATGTTAGGCTGACTGGTCTGTAGTTCCCAGGCTTTTCTTCACATCCCTTCTTGAATAAGGGCACAACATTCTCTCCCCTCCAGTCTTCCGGGACCCCACTCGTGGCTAACTGATGATGCAAAACTGTCAGCCTGGATCCTCCCTGCAATTCCTGCTCCAGCCTCTTGTAGTGTTCTTGCATGGATCTGGTCAGGACCAGGAGATTTATCCACCTTCGTACATTCTAATACATCCAACACCTCCTCTATGTGTTATGGATTATCCCCAAGAGATCACCAACGAACGTCCCCATGTTCCCAAGTCTTCATGTCCTTCTCCATGGTAAACACGGAGGAGAAATATTCATTGAGGACCTCGCTCGTCTCCTACGGTTCTACACATACATGTCCACTCTGAGGGGCCCTATTCTCTCTCTAGTTAGTCTTTTCCCTTGACAGTACCTCTTTGGATTCACCCTAACCTCCTCAGCCAAGGAGATCTCGTGTCCCCTTTGCACCCTCCTGAATTCCTTCTTCAGTAAAGTCCTGTATCCCTCGAGGGATTCCCTTGATCCTAGCTGCCTGCTTTTTTTCTGCTCAAAGCCTCTCTATCTCTTGTTACCCAGGATTCCCTGTTCCTGCTGACCTTGCCCTTCACCCTCACAGGGACATATGGACCTTAAACTCAAGCTATCTCACTTTTAAAGGCCTCCTAATTGCCGGAGGTCCCTTTGCCTGCAAACAAACTACTAGAATCAAACCCTGCACGCTCCTGTGTAACTCCCTCAAAATTCGCCTTGCCCCAATTCAGGATTTGAACCTGAATTTTTGTCCCTCTCCATCACTATTTTAAAATTAATAGAACTATGATCACAGGTCCCAGAGTGCCCCCCCACTGTCTCCTCAGTCACCTGCTCTGCCCTATTTCCCAACAGGAGGTCGGGTCTTGCCCCCTTTCCTGAGTATCACTCTCTATATACTGCTTGAGCAAACTTTCCTGAACACACATCAATTGGAGGGTGTAGTGGGCAGCGAAGAGGGTTATCTCAGATTACAACAGGATCCGGACCAGATGGGCCAATGGGCTGAGAAGTGGCAGATGGAGTTTAATTCCGATAAATGAGGTGCTGCATTTTGGGAAAGCAAATCTTAGCAGGACTTATACACTTAATGGTAAGGTCCTGGGGAGTGTTGCTGAACAAAGAGACCTTGGAGTGCAGGGTCATAGCTCCTTGAAAGTGGAGTCACAGGTAGATAGGATAGTGAAGGAGGCGTTTGGTATGCTTTCTTTTATTGGTCAGAGTATTGAGTACAGGGGTTGGGAGGTCATGTTGCGGCTGTACAGCACATTGGTTAGGGCCACTGTTGGAATATCGCGTGCAATTCTGGTCTCCTTCCTATTGGAAAGGTGTTGTGAAAGGGTTCAGGAAAGATTTACAAGGATGTTGCCGGGGTTGGAGGATTTGAGCTACAGGGAGAGGCTGAACAGGCTGGGGCTGTTTTCCCTGGAGTGTCAGAGGCTGAGGGGTGACCTTATAGATGTTTATAAAAATGAGGGGGCATGGAAAGGATAAATAGGCAAAGTCTTTTACCCCTGGGGTCAGGGTGTCCAGAACTAGAGGGCCATAGGTTTAAGGTGAGAGGGGAAAGATATAAAAGAGACCTTAGGGGCAACTTTTTCACACAGAGGCTGGTGTGTGTATGGAATGAGCAGCCAGAGGAAGTGGTGGGGGCTGGTACAATGACTGTATTTAAAAGGCATCTGGATGGGGACAGGAATTGGAAGGGTTTGGAGGGATGTGGGCCGGGTGCTGGCAGGTGGGACTAGATTGGATTGGGATATCTGGGTTGGCATGGATGGGTTGGACCAAAGGGTCTGCTGTACAGCCCTTAACACTCTGGCAGTCCCAGTCTCCGTTAGGGAAATTAAAACCCCCCTCCTGCAAGTCTCCCCAGTCTTCCTACAGATTTGTTCCTCGAATTCCCGATGACTATTTGGGAGCCTATAGTACCACCCCAATATCATCACCATCTCCTTCTTATTTCACAGCTCCACCCACAACGCCTCACGGGATGAGCCTTCAGTTATTTTATCTCATTCTTGCTGTGAGACTCACCTTCATCAGAAACGCCACTCCCCTTCCCCTCTTTCCCCTCCCTCTGTCCTGCCTAAAGCACCTGTACCCTGGCACATTCAGCTGCCAGTCCTGTCCCTCCCTGAGCCATGTTTCTGTCGTGGCCATAATATCCCGGTCCCCTGTACCTATCCGCACCTTGAGTTCATCGGCCCCCCCTGTCAACAGCGAAACAGAATCAGTTTAATCCAACAGGCATTCCTCGCTCCCTGTCGTGTTCCAGCCTCACCTGTCTCTGCGCTTTGTGTGATCCACACACACACACACACGCAAAGCACAGACACACGCTTAAACATGCAGACAGACACATGTAACACATCTGCAGACATACATACACTTACACACACGCAGATACACATTTTACAGACACACACCCATATAGACACACGCAGATATACACATGTAGACACAGGTACATGCAGACAGACAGTTACTCACATGTATACACACACAAACACAGACACATGAACACACACAGAGCTACGTGTGTATATACACACACGCGCAGACACATGTGCACATGCAGACAAACACACGTAGACACATACACACACATACGTGCATATGTACATGCGCACAGATACACGTTCACACACATACACTCAGACACATGTACACACAGACACATACACATGCACAGACACACATACGTGTACACAGAGACACGTACACACACACGCAGAGACACATACAGACACAAGCAGAGACACTTACAGACACACACAAATGTACACACACAGAGACACGTACACACACAGAGACACGTACACACACAGAGACACGTACACACTGCACCCCGCCCCATTTTTCCGGGTGTTTACCTATATGGGTCAACCAGTTCCTCGGTGACGTAGTTGAGGAAGTTCCAGCCCCCGTAGGCAAAGGAGCCCTGGAGGAAAGCCAGGGCCACCAGGCCAATCTCAGGCTCCTGCCACGGCTGGAAGGCGTTCTGGGGCTCCAGCCAGTAGTAGTGACCTGCAAACCGGAGCTAACAGCGATCAACAGAAGACCCACACTCAGGAACAACCAGTAAACAGCAGCCCGACCCCACCCTCCCACTGCTGCCACACGGACAGCTGGAGAAATACCGCAACAACCGCATCAGGACGCCATTCGGCCCTTCGAGGCTGCTCCAACGTTTGCCAAGATTCGGGTCATGTGGCTTCCCCCCCCCAATTCACTCGCCCTGTCCCCACTGCCCCCCTCCCCTACCCCCCCCCCCCCCCCACGGCCTCCTCTCCCTCCCTCTCCCCATCCCCTTCACAGCCTCCTTTCCCCTGTCCCCAATCCCCCCTCCCCTCCTCCCCCACAAACTCCTCTCCCCTGCTGCCATCACTCCCCTTCCCCGTCCCCATCAACCTCACTCCCCCCCCACAGCCTCCTCTCCCCTGTACCCATTCCTCCCTCCCCTCCCCCCCAGCCTCCTCTCCAGTGTCCCCATCACCCCCTCCCCTCCCCCCCCCCCCCCAAACGGCCTCCTTTCCCCTGTCCCCATCAACCCCCCTTCCCTCCCCCTCAAGGCCTCTCCTCCCCTCCCCCCCCCTCAGCCTCCTCTCCCACCCTGTCCCCATCACGCCCCTCCCCTACCCTCCAAGGCCTCCTCTCCCCTGTCCCCATCAACCCCTCTCCCCTCCCTCCCACGGCCTCCTCTCCCCTGTCCTCAACACCCACCCCCGTCAATGAAAACTCCATTGGGAATGTTAATCTTGGGGAGGAATGGGCTGAAAGGAGATTGCACAGACCTCACTCAAAATCACCGTTGGGGAGGGTTGGGGGGGGGCGGTTGGCGGGGGAAGAAATGGCAGGCTGAGGGGGATGAGGCAAGGCGAGTGACAGCTCAGCTAGGACTGGCCAAACATCTTCCTCCTGCACTGGGCAGTCCACACGACAAAGGAGCAGATTTAGGCCATTCCGTCCATCGAGTCTGTTCCACCATTCTATCGTACCTAATAGGCTTCTCAACCCCATTCCACTGCCTCCTCCCTGTAACCCTTGATCCCCTTAACAATCAAGAACCAATCGACCTCTGTCTTCAATACCCTCAATGACTTGGCCCCCTCCGGCCATGCATCCCACAGGTTCTCCACCCTGAAGAAATTCCTCTCCACCTCAGTTTTGAAGGGTCGTCCCTTCACTCTGAAGCTGGGCCCTTGGATCTGAACATCTCCTAACAGTGGAAACCCATCTACTCCACTTTCACTCGATCTGGGTCCCTCGGTATTCATTATCCCCTCTCATCTTTCCCAGCTCTGTCAAGTACGGACCCAGAGTCCTCCTCATGTGGGAAAATCCTTCATCCCTGGGATCATTCTTGGAAACCTCTCCTATGGGGTGAAGAGAGAGAGAGAGAGAGAGACAGAACGTGTGTGAGACACAGAGAGTGAGTGTGTGTCTGTGAGACAGAGTCAGCAAGAGCAAGAGAAAGCGAGAACGTGTGTGAGAGAGAGAGAGGAAATGTGTGTATGAGAGAGAATGTGCGTGTGAGAGACACAGCGTGTGTGAGAGAGAGAAAACGTGTGGGTATGAGAGAATGTGTGAGAGAGAGAGAGAGAGAGAGAGAGAGAGAAAACGTGTGTGTATGAGAGAATGTGTATGAGAGAGAGAGAGAGAGAGAGAGAGAGAGAGAGAGAGAGTGTGTGTCTGAGAGAGAGACCCTCAGCAGTGCTGTGCCAGGACCAAATACCAATCCCCACTACACCCAGCTGGGCAGTGCCAGTCAGGATGATGAGAGCTGGAAGGGCGGTATAGTGAGGAGGGGCTGGGTGCTTCATGCACTCAGACACCCAGATCTCTCTGCACTCTCTCACCATTTCAATACTGTGCTTTCTCAAGTGCTCTGTTATAACACCTTCCATAACAGCCTCTAACATTGCTCTGATGACAGGTGTGAAGCTAACTGGCCTGTCGCTTCCAGCTCCCTGCCTCCATCCTCTTGGTGAATAAAGGAACTCAGGGCAATGTGGTAAATTACAACCAACATGTCAGCTCTCTCACTGGCCTTTCCGTTTGAGGCCCTGGGGCAAAGTCCATTAGGATTCAGGTACTTGTTCGCTCTCAGCTCCAACAAGATACTGGGTACCACTTCCCTGGTGACTGGCATTTCCCTGAGTTCCTTCCTCCTTCCCTTCTCCTAAATTAGCGCTGCTTCTAGAATGTTCCTTGTAACCTCGAGAGTGAAGGCGAATGCAAGATACCTGCTCAACCCATTGGCCAACTCCTTTCCTCTTTTGTTAACTCTCCAGTCTCACTTCCCACAAGACCCAACACGCCTCAACTCTTGTCCTTTTTGAATAGTTAGAGAACTCTCGCGGTCTGCTTTCACATTTCTGGCCAGCTTTCGTGGGTAGAATCAATTTTCCCTTCCTTGATTCAAATAATTCTTTGCTTGTGTGTTTTTTTTTAAACAAAGATATTCTGTCCCACCTTCTCCAGGGAATTTGCTTTAAGTTTGATTACTATTTCCTAAAGACTCTGGTTTGGGCATTTTTCTTACATGTTGCAATTTCTCTATTCTGTCCATTCGAAAATATCCCCTGAAACGTTTTCCCTGCTGACCTATCCTTTAACTTAATTTATCAAATCACTTCCACCAGTTCGGATTTCATGTCTTCATAATTGCTCCTGTTCATGTTTTTGTTTAAACAAAAAAGGTCTTGGACCCACTCCTCTCTCCCTCAAACTGAACGTAAACTTCTACCACGTTATGATCGCTGCTGCCCAGAGGCTCCTTCACCATGAGGCCTTTTCATGAATCAACGCTCCCCTCGTTACACACCACCAGCAAAGCCTGCTCTCTGGTTAGTTCCAGGAAACTACCCGGAAACATTCTGTGAACTCCTCAGTTCGGCTACCTTTGGCCACCTCACTTTTGCAGCCTTGATGTAGATTCTCACCGCCCTTTCTTGGCAAGCTCTTGTTGTGTCGTCTGTGGTATCCTTACCCTTCCCTTGTGCGCCCCACTCTGGACACCACTCCCCAGTCACGACTTGTCGTTTCTCATCTCAACAGTTTTCCCATCCTGGTTTCCCGTCCGCATGACCCATGCCTCTCAGAGGTCTACAGCGTGGGTAACAGGCCCTTCGGCCCCACTTAACCATGCTGCCCTGTGCTTCACAATTTAACCTAATCCTGCGTTGGGTCCATATCCCTCCATTCCATGGACCTGTCCAAATGTTTCTTCAACAACAAAATCATACTCATCCCTGGGAGCCCGGTGCAGACTCACCATCCTGTGTGTGAGAAGAATCTTGTATCTCTCCCCCCTCACCTATGCCCTCTAATTTTAGACTCCCCTCCCATGGGGAACAGCTGTTGCCTCTTCACCTTATCTACGCCCCTCTAAGGTCCCTACTCGGTCTCTTACCCTCTAGAGGTTTAAACAAAAAGTCCCAGCCAATCCAACCTCTCCTTATAACTCAAACTTTCCAGCCCACGTAGCAAGCTGGTAAATCTTTCCTGCGCTCGTTCTTGTTTAATAATATCCCTTCTGCAGGAGGGTGACCAGAATGGTACCCGAATGTGGCGTCACCAACATCTTGTACCGCTGCAACATGATGTCCCGACTCCTATACTCGATGCTCCGACCAATGAAAGCCGGCATGCCGAAAGCCTCCTTCACAGCCCTGTCAACCTGTGACTTTACTTCAAAGAGCTATGAACCTGTAACCCTTAGGTCTCCTTGATTGGGAACACTGTCCAGGGCCCGAGCACTGACTGTGGAGGTGATCCTCATTTGGGTTAATAGCAGCATTAACTAACAGAGCTGCCCCACCCCTACTATCCTGTCCCTCCAGGTCAAGGTTCAGGCTCCGACCCACATCACCCTGCAGCCAACTCCCAGAATGCCCCTTCTTCACATCCAAGCGTGTTCTCTCTCTCTGTTCAGCCATTTTGTTTTGAACTCTGCATTCAATTCAGATGCACAGCCTTCAGGCAGAGGGTCACACAGCACATTAGCTGGTTATCTGCATTAGTCAGGGGTAAATTAGTCGGAGTAACGGGGTAGGGAATGGCTCTGAGAGGGTTACTCTTTACAGGGTCAGTGTGGACTTCTTGGGCCGAAGGGCCTGTTTTCACATGGTACGGATTGTGTGATTCTTAACATGGGAAATAATAAAATCGATTGGGGTAGGATGGAGGTTGAACAGGCTGAGTCTGTTTTCCCTGGAGCTGAGGGGTGACCTTATAGAGGTTTATATAATCATGAGGGGCATGGACAGGATAAATGGACAAAGTCTTTTCCCCTGGGGTGGGGGAGTCCAGAACTAGAGGGCCATAGGTTTAGGGTGAGAGGGTAAAGATATAAAAGAAACCTAAGGGGCAACTTTTTCACCCAGAGGGTGGTACGTGTGTGGAATGAGCTGCCAGAGGAAGTGGTGGGGGCTGGTACAATGACAGCATTTAAAAGGTGGATGGGGACAGGGATAGGAAGGGTTTGGAGGGATATGGGCCGGGTGCTGGCAAACGGGAGTACATTAGGTTAGGGATATCTGGGTCGACACGGACTGGTTGGGCTGAAAGGTCGGTGTCTGTGCTGTACACCTTTATAGATTAGACTTACAGTGTGGAAACAGGCCCTTCGGCCCAACAAGTCCACACCGACCCGCCGAAGCGCAACCCATCCATACTCCTACATTTACTCCTACCTAATACTACGGGCAATTTAGCATGGCCAATTCACCTGACCCGCACATCTTTGTGACTGTGGGAGGAAACCAGAGCACCCGGAGGAAACCCACGCAGACACGGGGAGAACGTGCAAACTCCACACAGTCTGTCACCTGAGTCGGGAATTGAACCCGGGTCTCAGGCGCTGTGAGGCAGCAGTGCTAACCACTGTGCCACCGTGCCGCCCTAAAAGTGGGATTGAGCACAGCTTTCAATTGACAGAGCAGTTTCTTTTTAATTCTTTTGAGGGCGATGATTACTGTCCATCGGGCTGTGGGTCTGGAGTCACGTGTCCGCCTGACCAGGTAAGGAAGGCAGTTTCCTTCCCTGAAGGGCATCAGTGAACAAGATGGGGTTTGCCTGACAGGCGGTTCACAGTCCTGAGAAGGCATCCCATTTCAGATTCTTTATTGAATTCACACTCTCCATCTGCGGTGGATTTGAACCCAAGTCCCCAGAACATTACCTGGGTCACTGGATTAACAGTCCAGTGATAATACTGCTAGGCTGTCACCTCTCCTGTACTCTGAAGGAAAATACTGTGCTAGAGGACGGATGCTATGCAGCTGGAGAGCGTTCAGAAGAATTTTTTTTATATTAATAGAATCCCTACAGTGGGGACATAGGCCCTTTGGTTCAGCAAGTCCACACCGACACCTCCGAAGAGTATCCCACCCAGACCCATTCCCCATTACTCTATATTACCCCTGACCAATCCACCCTAATCTGCACATCCCTGGGCACTATGGGTAATTTAGCATGGCCAATCCCCCCTAACCTGCACATCCCTGGGCACTATGGGTAATTTAGCACGGCCAATCCACCCTAACCTGCACATCCCTGGGCACTATGGGTAATTTAGCATGGTTAATCCACCTGAACCTGCACATCTATGGATTGTGGGAGGAAACCAGAGCACCCAGAGGAAACCAACCCAGACATGGATGTGAGGTTGGGGGGGCGGGGGGGGGGAGGGGGGGGGGGAAGAGAGAATGTGCAAACTCCACACAGACAGTTGCCCAAGGCTGGAATTGAACCTAGATCCCTAGCGCCGTGAGGCAGCGTCGCTAACCACTCAGCCACCATGCCGCTGTTAAGACCTGGCTCTTTTGCCACAGTACCACTTTCTCATTCGGATCCACGCAGCACTGAGACGGGCCCTTCGGCCCATCTCCCTTCCCACCTACCTCGGCAGATCTGCACGAAGCCCATGATGATGATGAGCCCCAGGGCGAGGAGCTTGCCGGCGGTGAAGACATCCTGGACGTGGGTGGCCCACCGCACGCTGGAGCAGTTCACCCAGGTCAGCAGCACTGCAGAAGGGGGAAGGGACAGGACGGTGAGATGGGGAGCGGGGGGAAGGGAAGAGAGGGAGAAACACACAACCACGTCAGGGCAACACAGTCAGGCACGGCAGGAATAACAAACAGGAGCACGCCGGGGGGGGCGGTGGGGGTATCCGCACACCAGGAAACAGGGGCAGAGGACTCAATCATCCCACCCCACCCACAGCGTTCAGGGTGGGCCTCTCCTGCTGCCACACCGGGGGCAGCTCACCGGCGCTTCCTCCAGGCCGGATACTGCAGCGACGGAGGGCACCTCCTCAGAATGAGCGCCCTCCATCAGCGCCCGAGGGGTCAGCTTCAGAGGGTGCTGCAGGGTCAGGCGTGAACGCAGAGAACCGGGGTGCTGGAACGGTCCAGCCTGAACCCTCCACTCGGTCCAACTCTCCACAAGTGTGGGCGGATCTGCTCAGCAAGCCCCAACCATTCCTGTTTGTATCAGCACCCACCCCCGCTCTTTTAAACTCAGCATAAAGCTCCCTCTACACTGTCCCCCCCCCCCCCCCCATCAAACACTCCCAGGGACAGGGACAGCACGGGGTTAGATACAGAGCAAAGCTCCCTCTACACTGTCCCCCCCCCCATCAAACACTCCCAGGGACAGGGACAGCACGGGGTTAGATAGAGAGTAAAGCTCCCTCTACACTGTCCCTCCTCCCCCCCCCCCCCCCATCAAACACTCCCAGGGACAGGGACAGCACGGGGTTAGATAGAGAGTAAAGCTCCCTCTACACTGTCCCTCCATGAAACACTCACAGGATAGGGACAGCACGGGGTTAGATAGAGAGTAAAGCTCCCTCTACACTGTCCCCCATCAAACACTCCCAGGGACAGGGACAGCACGGGGTTAGATACAGAGCAAAGCTCCCTCTACACTGTCCCCCGCCCCCCAATCAAACACTCCCAGGGACAGGGACAGCACGGGGTTAGATACAGAGTAAACTGCAGTGTGTGAGCCTTGTACCTGTCGGCGTTTCCCTTTTCCTGATAACAGGATTAGATGCTAGACCCGGATAAGAAAGGAGACGCGATGGATTAGTGCTATCTGTGTGGAGTGTTTAACTGGTAAATATCCCAAATAGCAAACAGCACGTGCAATTGAATACTTTTTGACTGTTTTTGAATTTGTATTGTCGTACTGATTTCAGTACCTCTGTGCCCTCATATGACATTGCCCTTCATACAGAGACAAACTGAAAAAGTCCAGAATAAATGGCCACCAGGGGAGACTGAGGCCCATTGCAAAGGGCTGCCAGGGAAGACCAAGACCCACTGCAAATGGCCATCAGGAGAGACTGAGACCCACTGCAAATGGCCATCAGGAGAGACTGAGACCCACTGCAAATGGCCATCAGGAGAGACTGAGACCCACTGCAAATGGCTGCCAGACCCAAGACACTTCTGCTACACAGAAGGCCGCTCAGCCCCCACCTTGGCAACGAGGTAGCTCAACGAGGGGACTCCTGGTTACTGGCGGGCCCCGTGGGCAACCTGTTGCCCCGCCAGTTGTTGGCCTCCGAGCCATGGCTGCCCTCTCCTCTCCAGGCCCATTGCTGCTGACCTTTGACCTTCGTCACAGTTGGCGCCTCACACCCTTCGGCACGCTCTCTCACATGCTCCCCCTCCCTTCACCTGGCCCTCATTCCAGCCCCTGACAAATCCTGGTAAACATGTTTTCCCGGAGTCGCTGCTGCTCTTTAAACACAAACAGCTGGTGCTGGCCGAGAGCGTCACAGATCCAACCACACCACCCCCGCCCCCCGGCTCTCTCTCTCTCTCACAGACAGCCTGAGACCACAGACAGGCCCGGGCAAGGGCAACAGCATGTAAACAAAACAACTCAGGCAGGAAAGTCAACGCGAAGCCGGGAAGGCTCTGACTGAAGCCTCCTTTTCAGGAATCCTGCTCCCTCCCTAGCCCAACCCCCCCCCCCAAAACACAGCTCAGGGCACTGCCTGTAGACCCTGCACACCGTTTCAGCCTCGCTGGGGAACAAGGGCACAGGATTCCCAGGCAACCAAAACCGCACTGCTTCCCGTCGGCCTAGCCCTCCCCTGTCATTCCATCCCCTCCCCTTGTCTGTCTCAATTAGGTCCCCTCTCGTTTTTCTGAACTCTAACGAGTACAGGCCCGACTGAGTCCCCCTCTCCTCATAAGGCACTCCCTCCGTCCCCGGGATCATCCCGAGGGAACCTCGGATCGGGAGAAAATGGCTGTCCAAGGATTCACTCCAATCCATGACAGAGAGGGCTGGGGTATGATTGGTCACAGAGTCCATTGAGGGGATGGGGGTTGTTGAGCAGGTACTGACTATCTCACTGATGCCCGGTTACATTTGCTGCCCTTGGGGTTGGTTAAGTGTTAATGGTGTCGCACAGAGTTTGAGAGCCTCTGCCTCTCTCTCTCTCTCTGATGCGGGGTGTCTGATTTCTCTTCAAACAGGTCAGGGAACAAAAGAGAGGTTGCACAATAGCTGTCCCTGAGTCTCTCACGCTCTCGATTTCTTCAGGCACACTGTCCTTGCCATCACCCCACACAACCAGCTATTTATCACAGCGAGGGACAGAGGTGGCACACAGGAAAGGAAGGAGAAAGGAGGGATGAGAGAGAGAGAATGTATAGAATGTCCAACCCGTCCCTGCCGGCCAGATATCCCAACCCAATCTAGTCCCACCTGCCAGCACCCGGCCCATATCCCTCCAAACCCTTCCTATTCATATACCCATCCAGATGCCTTTTAAATGCTGCCATTGTACCAGCCTCCACCACTTCCTCTGGCAGCTCATTCCATTCACCTACCACCCTCTGCGTGAAAAAGTTGCCCCTGAGGTCTCTTTTATATCTTTCCCCTCTCACCCTAAACCTATGCCCTCTAGTTCTGGACTCCCCCACCCCAGGGAAAAGACTTTGTCTATTTATCCTATCTATGCCCCTCATAATTTTGTAAACCTCTATAAGGTCATCTCTCAGCCTCCGATGCTCCAGGGAAAACAGCCCCAGCCTGTTCAGCCTCTCCCTGTAGCTCAAACCCTCCAACCCCGGCAACATCCTTGTAAATCTTTTCTGAACCCTTTCAAGTTTCACAACATCTTTCCGATAGGAAGGAGACCAGAATTGCACGCAATATTCCAATAGTGGCCTAATCAACGTCCTGTACAGCCACATGACCTCCCAACTCCTGTACTCAATACCCTGACCAATAAAGGAAAGCATCAGTATTTACAGGCAACTGTCTGTGTGGAGTTTGCATATTCTCCCAGTGTCTGTGTGGGTTTCCTCCGGGTGCTCCGGTTTCCTCCCACAGTCCAAAAATGTGCAGGTTAGATGAATTGGCCATGCTAAATTACCCACAGTGTTAGGTGCAGGGGTAAATGTAGGGGAATGGGTCTGGGTGGGTTGCATGTCGGCGGGTCGGTGTGGACTTGTTGGGCCGAAGGGCCTGTTTCCACATTGTAAGTAATCTAATCTAATCTAATATCAAACGCCTCCTTCACTATCCTACCTACCCGAGACTCCACTTTCAAGGAGCTATGAACCTGCACTCCAAGGTGTCTTTGTTCAGCAACACTCCCTAGGACCTTGCCATTAAGTGTATAAGTCCTGCTAAGATTTGCTTTCCCAAAATGCAGCACCTCACATTTATCTGAATTAAACTCCATCTGCCACTTCTCAGCCCATTGGCCCATCTGGTCCAGATCCTGTTGTAATCTGAGGTAACCCTCTTCGCTGCCCACTACACCCTCCATTTTTGGGGTCATCTGCAAACTCACTAACTATATCTCTTATGCTCCCATCCAAATCATTTATATAAATGACGAAAAGTAGTGGACCCAGCACCAATCCTTGTGGCACTCCACTGGTCACAGGCCTCCAGTCTGAAAAACAAACCTCCACCACCACCCTCTGTCTTCTACCTTTGAGCCAGTTCTGTATCCAAATGGCTAGTTCTCCCTGTATTCCGTGAGATCTAACCTTGCTAATCAGTCTCCCTTGGGGAACCTTGTCGAATGTCTGACTGAAGTCCATATAGATCACATCTACTGCTCTCTGCCCTCATCAATCCTCTTTGTTACCTCTTCAAAAAACTCAATCGAGTTTGTGAGACGATTTCCCACGCACAAAGCCATGTTGACAATCCCTAATCAGTCCTTGCCTTTCCAAATACATGTACATCCTGTCCCTCAGGATTCCCTCCAACAACTTGCCCACCACCGGTGTCAGGCTCACTGGTCTATAGTTCCCTGGCTTGTCCTTACCGCCCTTCTTAAACAGTGGCACCACATTAGCCAACCTCCAGTCTTCCGGCACCTCACCTGTGACTATCGATGATACAAATATCTCAGCAAGAGGCCCAGCAATCACTTCTCTAGTTTCCCACAGAGTTCCTGGGTACACCCGATCAGGTCCTGGGGATTTATCCACTTTTAACCATTTCAAGACATCCAGCACTTCCTCCTCTGTAATCTGGACATTTTTCAAGATGTCACCATCTATTTCCCTACTGTCTATATCTTCCATATCCTTTTCCACAGTAAATACTGATGCAAAATACTCAAAAAGTATGTTGTGGTTCTATTTGCCGAGCTGGGAATTTGTGTTGCAGACATTTTGTCCCCTGTCTAGGTGACATCCTCAGTGCTTGGGAGCCCCCTGTGAAGTGCTTCTGTGATCTTTCTTCCGATATTTATAGTGGTTTGTTTCTGCCGCTTCCGGTTGTCAGTTCCAGCTGTCCGCTGCAGTGGCCGGTATATAGGGTCCAGGTGGATGTGCTTATTGATTGAATTTGTGGATGAGTGCCATGCCTCTAGGAATTCCCTGGCAGTTCTCTGTTTGGCTTGTCCTATAATAGTAGTGTTGTTCCAGTCATCTGAGTATGTGGCTACTAAGGATAGCTGGTCGTGTCGTTTCGTGGCTAGTTGGTGTTCATGGATACGGATCGTTAGCTGTCTTCCTGTTTGTCCTATGTAGTGTTTTGTGCAGGCCTTGCATGGGATTTTGTACACTACATTGGTTTTGCTCACCAGCATGAAGGACCCGATACCCAGCATGAGCAAAACCAAAGTAGTGTACAAATTCCCATGCAAGGACTGCACAAAACACTACATAGGACAAACAGGAAGACAGCTAACGATCCATATCCATGAACACCAACTAGCCACGAAACGACACAACCAGCTATCCTTAGTAGCCACACACACAGATGACAACCAACGTGAATTCGACTGGGACAACACTACTATAATAGGACAGGCCAAACAGAGAACAGCCAGGAAATTCCTAGAGGCATGGCACTCATCCACAGACTCTATCAACAAACACATCGACCTGGACCCTATATATCGGCCACTGCAGCGTCAGCAACTGACAACCGGAAGCAGCAGAGACAAACCACTACAAATGCCGGAGGAAAGATCACAGAAGCGCTTCACAGGAGGCTCCCAAGCACTGAGGATGTCACCTAGACAGGGGACGAAACGTCTGCAACACAAACTCCCAGCTCGGCGAACAGAACCACAACAACGAGCACCCGAGCTACAAATCTTCTCACAAACTTTGAACTCATTTAGTATCTTCCCCATTTTCTATGGCTCCATACAAAGGCCGCCTTGCTGATCTTGGAGGGGCCCTATTCTCTCCCTAGTTACTCTTTTGTCCTTAACGTATTTGTAAAAACCCTTTGGATTCTCCTTAATTCTATTTACCAAAGCTATCTCATGTCCCCTTTTGCCCTCCTGATTTCCCTCTTAAGTATACTCCCACTTCCTTTATACCCTTCTAAGGATTCACTCGATCTATCCTGTCTATACCTGACATATGCTTCCTTCTTTTTCTTAACCAAACCCTCAATTTCTTTAGTCACCCAGCATTCCCTATAGTTACCAGCCTTCCCTTTCACCCTGACAGGAATATACCTTCTCTGGATTCTTGTTATCTCATTTCTGAAGGCTTCCCATTTTCCCTTTACCTGTGAACATCTGCCTCCAATCAGCTTTCGAAAGGTTTTGCCTAATACTGTCAAAATTGGCCTTTCTCCAATTTAGAACTTCAACTTTTAGATCTGGTCTATCTGTTTTCAGCACTATTTTTAATCTAATAGAATTATGGTTGTTGGCCCCGAAGTGCTCCCCCACTGACACCTCAGTCACCTACCCTGCCTTATTTCCCAAGAGTAAGTCAGGTTTTGCACCTACATCCACATACTGAATCAGAAAATTGTCTTGTACACAATTAACAAATTCCTCTCCATCTAAACCTTTAATACTATGTTTGGAGAGTTAAAATCCCCTGTCATAACTACCCTATTATTCTTACAGACAGTTGGGACCCACTCACAAGTTTGTTTCTCAATTTCCCTCTGACTGTTAGGGGTCTATAATACAATCCCAATAAGGTGACCATCCCTTTCTTATTTCTCGGTTTCACCCAGATAACTTCCCTGGATATATTTCTAGGAATATCCTCCTTCAGCACAGCGGTAATGCAATCCCATAGCAAAAACGCTACTCCCCCTCCTCTCTTGCCTCTTTTTCTCTCCTTCCTGTAGCATTTGTATCCTGGAACATTAAGCTGCCAGTCCTGTCCATCCCTGAGCCATGTTTCTGTAATTGCTATGATATCCCAGTCCCATGTTCCTAACCATGCCCTCAGTTCATCTGCCCTTCCCTGTTAGGCCTCTTGCATTGAAATAAATGCAGTTTAATTTATCAGGCCTATCTTGTTCTCTGCTTTGTCCCTGACTGCCCTGACGGACTCGCTCCTTCTCCAACTGTCCCAGTCTCAGATCGATCTCTTCCCTCACTATCTCCCTGGGACCCACCTCTCCCACCTTATTAGTTTAAATTTCCCTGCCAGTATATTAGTCCCCTTCCAATTCAGGTGCAATCTGTCCTTCTTGTACAGGTCACTCCTCCCAAAGATCCAAAAATGTGAATCCTTCTCCCATACACCAGCTCCTCAGCCATGCATTCATCTGCTCTATCCTCCTCTTCCTGCCCTCACTAGCTCGCAACACCGGGAGTAATCCAGTTATTACTACTCTCAAGGACGAGATAAAGAGAGAGAGGGAGAGGGGGAGAGAGAGGGGGGGGGGGGGGGGAGAGAGAGAGAGAGAGAGAGAGAGAGAGAGAGAGAGAGACAGAGACAGAGACAGAGAGAGAGACTGACAGAGAGAGACAGAGATTGAGAGAGAGAGAGACAGAGATTGAGAGAGAGAGAGAGACACAGACAGAGAGAGAGACACACACACAGAGACACAGAGAAAGAGAGAGAGTCATAGACAGAGGAGGAGGGGAGGAGGGAGGAAGGGGATATATGTAACCGATGGAGGGGTTGACAGAGAGCACTCAGTAAAGGGAAGGAACATGCAGAGTGAGACAGAGAGAGTGGCTAAGGGCCAGAATGTATGACAGAGAGATAGCACGGCAGAGGGAGAGGATAACGGAACAACATTGGGAGAACAACAGTGCATATGGTAGAGCTAGAGACACACAGCGGAGAGTCAGAGAGAGAGTGTGGAACAGCGTGGATGCAGATAAAGCACATAGTTAGGGGTTGACTTGTGACCGGCACAACCCCCCTCCCCCCATGTGTTTTTTCTGTTGCTGGAGAGCCCTACAGGTCTACAACACATGGGTGCAGCAGCTCTCGGGGATGACAGGGACAGAACGAGAGAGGGAGGGGGAGCAAGGGAGCAAGTGTGACAGAGCAAGGGAGAGAGAGAGAGAGAGCACACACAAAAATGGGAACAGAGAAAACAGAATGAATACCAGTGTGACAGACACAGAGAGAAAGAGAGAGAGAGGAAGACAGAGCGAGAGTGTGTGCGTGCGTGTGCGTGTGTGTGTGTGTGTGTGTGTGTGTATGAGAGTAAGTAAGTGTGTGTGAGTGTGTGAGAGACAGCGTGTGTGTGTGCGTGTGTGTGTGAGACAGTGTATGAGTGTGTGTGAGAGTGTGCGTGCATAAGTTTGTGTGTTTGCGTGAGAAAATTTGAGTGCGCATGTGTGTGTGAGAGTGTGTCCGTATGTGGAAGGGGGAGGGTGGGTGAGAGCCCTCACTGTCATTTCTCTGCAGGAGTGTGGGTGAGGGAATGAGATCAGAGCGTGGGTTCCCTCACACACTGGTTTTCCCCTGTGCAAGAGGACTGAATGTACAAAGCCATTTCTGGGAAGAACTTGTTTGTGAAGCAACACTCGATAGCTACTTGGGGCGGGTCCAGCAACCACAAGATCTGAGGAAATCAGGCACTTGGCCACAGACAGTGGACTCGACAAGGTCCACAGCAGAGGGGGAGCTGCTGGCAATGGGGATTGGAGAAGCCGTGCCACTAACCGGTCAGAGGGCAGAGGCTCTCCCCGTTACCACCACTGCACCCCCCCCCTCCCCCACACCCTCCCCTCAGGGTAACATCGGGGCTTCAAATCCCACTCCTGGGGAGTGTTGCTGAACAAAGAGACCTTGGAGTGCAGGTTCATAGCTCCTTGAAAGTGGAGTCGCAGGTAGATAGGACAGTGAAGATTGGTACGCTTTCCTTTATTGGTCAGAGTGTTGAGTACAGGAGTTGGGAGGTCATGTTGTGGCTGTACAGGACATTGGTTAGGGCCACTGTTGGAATATTGTGTGCAATTCTAGTCTCCTTCCTATCGGAAAGATGTTGTGAAACTTGGAAAGGGTTCAGAAAAGATTTACAAGGATGTTGTCAGGGTTGGAGGGTTGGAGCTACAGGGAGAGGCTGAACAGGCTGGGCTGTTTTCCCTGGAGCGTCGGAGGCTGAGGGGTGACCTTATAGATGTTTATAAAATCATGAGGGGAATGGTATTTACTGAGAGTGGGTAGAGATTAGGTCTCGGATGGCTATAGAAGTTTATAAAATCACGAGGGGCATGGATAGGATAAATTGCCCTGGGGTGGGGGTGTCCAGAACTAGAGGGGCATAGGTTTAGGGTGAGAGGGGAAAGATTTAAAAGGGACCTATTATCACGCAGAGCATGGTACGTGTATGGAATGAGCTGCCAGAGGAAGTAGTGGAGGCTGGTACAGTGACAGCATTTAAAAGGCATCTGGATGGGGACATGAATAGGAAGGGTTTGGAGGGATATTGGCCAAGGGCTGGAGGTGGGACTAGATTGGGTTGGGATATCTGGTCAACATGGACTTAAGGGTCTGTTTCCATGATGTACATCTCTATTGGCTATTTAATTATAATTCACAGAGAGAGAGAGAGAGAGAGAAAGAGAGAGAGAGAGAGAGGAACAGGGCACTGAAGTGAACTTATCACAAAGAGGATCTAGCAGGATACTGGAAGGTGAAAGGAGGGAGTGCACTTCCTCTGCTCTCTCCCCAGTAAACATTCTGCACTCTCTCTCTCAGATGCGCACACACACAAGCACGGGGGGCAGAGAGTCAGCCCGCTAATTTTAACCTGTTTACACTCTCCCCTGTTTACTAAACACCACCGGCGACCCCAGGTCAGCATTCCAGCCGTCAGCTGATACTGCTTGCTTCACCTTGGTAACCCTGTCTCACACCTCTGTCCCAACACCGCCCTGTCCCAACACAGACTCTCTCTCTCACACACACACACACACACACACACACACACAAACATACAGATACACAGTCACTCTCACACTCAGAAATACACACACACACATGCACATTCAGACATGCGTACTCACAGACACACGCACACACAGATACGCACACACTCACAGAGACACACTCCCTCACTCGAGACAAAGGCACACACACTCACAGGCGCACACACACTCACAGACACAGGCATGCACGCGCATACACAGACACATTCACACACAGACTCAGACACACACACAGACATACAGGCACACACACACACACAGACACTCTCAGACACACACTCACACACGGACAGTCACAGACAGATAGACACACAGACACCCACGCAATCTCACACACACACACCAGACTCCAACAACAACTGGCATTCTCCTAGCGCCCCTGAAGTATCTGAACCAACCAAGGTGCTGTGCAGCAGCGCGTTATCAGGGCAAATATTTGATAACCAGCCGGGCCAGGAGCTTTCAAGGTCAAGGAGACGGATAGGGCAAGTTTCGGAATGCCGGGGACCCAGGCGCCTGGAGCGCATGGGAAGCTCAGCTTCACTAATGGGGCCACTCTGCCCATCGCACCTATACTAGGCCTGCAGGAGGTGGGGGCGGGGGCAGGGGGTGAGAGGAATGGTTAAGGGAGGTGGTTGGGTTCGCCGTGCAGGAGAGCCAGATATCTGGGAGGTATTTGACTAAGGGGAGCATCGCCATGTGAGAGTGAGGGGTGCGGGGCAGAGAGAAATGAAAGGGTGGAAGACAAAAGTTAGAAGGGGGTCAGTATTATCAGAAGTGAATCGAGTGAGAGGGAGGAACCGAATGTGGCAAACGAGAGAGGGAGAGAGACAGAGAGACAGAGAGAGAGAGAGAGAGAGAGGGAGAAAGGATGAGGGGATTCAGAGGCAGAGAGACGGGAAAACAAGAGGAGTGAGGCAGAGAGATATAGGGAGAAATGAATAAGCTAAGAGTGACAAACCGAGGGGGCAGTGGCAAGCGAGGAATAAGGGAGGGGTAAAACGAAATGGAGGGAAAGGGTGAGAGACAGAGAGAGAGAGAGAGAGAGAGAGAGAGACAAAGAGAGAGAGAGAAAGGGCCCGGAGGGGTCTGAATGCAGTTCCCCGGGGTGGGGGAAGGAGGTGGGGGGGGGGGAGAAACTGACCACATCACTACATTGACCTCCTTCACGGAAGACACCCCACACCCCCTGACCCCCTTCCATAACAGAGACCTCCCGCCCCCTCTGGGTGAAGATGTTTCTCCCTGTCTCATTCCGACCTTCGTCCCTCTGTCCACATGCCCCCCACCCCCCCCACTCCCCAGTCATCGGGGAACACCCGTCCTGGCTTTACTCATGCAACTGTATAGGTTGCTGTGAGATTCCCCACCCCCCCAACCCCCTTCCATTCCTCTCAATGTGGTCTGGGGTCGACATGGCTCTGTCCTTGGTCATGGGAGTGGGCACGGCAGGCAAGGCTGGTACTGACTGACCGCTGTCCATGGAGTAGACATCTGGGCAAGTGAAGGCAGGAAAGAGCAGAGCAGGCAGGGGTGGGGTTTGACTGGGGCACACAGGGATGGGTACGGTGAACGGGACAGGACATG
>NW_026867476.1:2034869-2042369 GCF_020745735.1 Hemiscyllium ocellatum
CCCCCCCCCCCCTCCCGCCCCGGCTCCCCTCGCTCTCTCCCCCTCCCGCCCCGGCTCCCCTCGCTCTCTCTCCCCCTCCCGCCCTGGCTCCCCTCGCACTCTCTGTGCCCCGACTCCCTTCACTCCTCGGGTCCCCTCACTCTCCCTCACCTTGCCATCCCCTCTGTCCCTGACTCCCCTCGCCCTGCCCCTTTCCCCACCTCACTTCCCGACTCCCCTACCAGACGGATTCCCCTCACCCACTCCCCATCTTCCTTCCAGCACCTTTGTCTCCCCTTCCGTCTCTCTCCTCCCACTCCCCCATCGCTCACCCACCTGCCACCAACTCTCCTTCTAACACCACAGACCCTTCCCCACCCTCTCAGCCCCTGCTGTTCTCATCCCCTCACCCTCTCTTCCTCAACACATTCCCACCTCTACTCTCTTCACAGGGGAAGGATTGCTGACTGTGTGACTGTACCGGGTCAGTGTTTATTCAGCAGGGGAAGGATTGCTGACTGTGTGACTGTACCGGGTCAGTGTTTATTCAGCAGGGGAAGGATTGCTGACTGTGTGACTGTACCGGGTCAGTGTTTATTCAGCAGGGGAAGGATTGCTGACTGTGTGACTGTACAGGGTCAGTATCATTATCCATGAGAAGAGGCAGGGATGACGTGAGGATATTAATAGCAACAAGGAGGATGAGGGAGGAGGGAAGTGAGGCAGGAAGGAGGGGCTAGGGCGACAGTGAGGAGTGGGCGGTAAAGGTCGGAGGCAGTGGGAGAGCACGGAGGCCAGATGGGAGCTGAGATCCGGGACTCTGATCGGGAATACCCGAGGCGGTTGTTACTCACAGAGACACACCCCAGCGAGGAGTCGAAGTCCCAGGTCCGGGGCGAAGCAGCTGGGGAACAGGGGCTGCAGCACGTAGTTGGAGAAGGTCAGGGCGATGACAGCCTGGTTAGTGGGGTAAATAACCAGGACAGCGATCCACAGCCTCAGGAACCTGAGCAGGGACACAGACACAGAGAGAGAGACAGAGAGAGAGAGTCATCGGGATGGACAGCCCAGAAACAGACCCTTCGGCCCAACCCGTCCAACACCAACCCAGAGATCCCCAACCTAATCCTGTCCCGTTTGCCAGCACTTGGCCCATTCCCCTCCAATCCCTGTCCCCATCCACCTTTTAAATGCTGTCATTGTACCAGCCTCCACCACTTCCTCTGGCAGCTCATTCCACACACGGACCACCCTCTGGGTGAGAAAGTTACCCCTCAGCTCCCTTTCCCCTCTCACCCTAAACCTACACCCTCTAGTTCTGGACTCCCCCACCCCAGGGAAAAGACCTTGTCTATTTACCCCTATCCATGTCCCTCATGATTTCATAAACCTCTATAAGGTCACCCCTCAGCCTCCGACGCTCCAGGGAAAACAGCCCCAGCCTGTTCAGCCTCTCCCTGTAGCTCAAACCTTCCAATCCTGGCAACATCCTTGTAAATCTTTTCTGACCGTTTCCAAGTTTCGAGCGGCACAGTGGCTCAGTGGTTAGCACAGCTGCCTCACAGCACCAGGGTACCAGGTTCGATTCCAGCCTCGGGTGACTGTCTGCCTGTGTGGAGTTTGCACATTCTCCCCCTGTGTCTGTGTGGGTTTCCTCCGGGTGCTCCGGTTTCCTCCCACAATCCAAAGATGTGCAGGTTACGGTGGATTGGCTAAATTACCCATAGTGCCCAGGGATGTGCAGGTTAGGGTGGATTGGCTAAATTACCCATAGTGCCCAGGGCTGTGTAGGTTAGGGTGGATTAGCCGTGTTAAATTACCCATAGTGCCCAGGGCTGTGTAGGTTAGGGTGGATTAGCCGTGTTAAATTACCCATAGTGCCCAGGGATGTGCAGGTTAGGGTGGATGGCCTAACACTATAGTGTTAGGTGCATTAGTCAGAGGGAAATGGGTCGAGGTGGGTTACTCTTCGGAGGTTCGGTGTGGACTGGTTGGGCTGAAGGGCCTGTTTCCACACTGTAGGGAATCTAACCTAACCTAATCCTTCCAACAGGAAGACGAGAATTGCATGCAATATTCCAAACGCGGCCTAACCGTTGTCTGAGCATGGTCAGCCGAGTGAGGGAGATGAGCTGAGTGACTGGAATCGCCCCAGCCCCAGCTCCACACCGCGCACGCTCACCCGGCCAGGCCGCCGAAGATGTCCTTGACGTAGGAGTAGTCGCCGCCGGATTTGGGGATGGTGACCCCCAGCTCGGCGTAGCACAGGGCGCCGATGGCGGTGATGAAGCCGGTGATGATCCAGACAATCAGGGCCAGACCCACCGAGCCGGCATTCTCCATCACTCCCTTGGGTGAGACGAAGATGCCCGAGCCGATGATGTTGCCTGGGAAAAAAGATCAGAGCGAGAGAGAGAGAGAGAGAGTGAGAAAACATGGAGAACTGGCACCCCTTTGCCTCCCGACGCCAACGAGCGCCGTGTGACCCGCAGACCGCCGTTGGTGAGAACAGGTGACGCCGCCTCGTCCACCATAATCCACAATGCCGCACACGGCTGTATACTCCGCACCCCCCCCTTCCAGGTACACGACCGAGAACCTCCGAAATCTGACACCTTCCTCGTGGGGTGTGCAGCGGGGTTTTGGCACGGGGACAGGTGACCCAACTCCACACCCACTCGAACCACGTCAGTCAGGCGTGACGTGACCCAGCACGGTCAGGCGTCAACTGTGACCCAGCGTTCAGACTTTTCCATTTCAATTTCGCTGTGAAAATGTCATTTGTTCCGAAATAATTCCGAGAAACAACTGGCCTCAACGATTTGCAGGAAGGATCGTGTACGTGTACTGGACTCTCTCTCTGCACTCACTACTGCGGGGCCTCGGCTCCATTTGCGAGTTAAGATTAGATTAGATTCCCTACAGTGTGGAAACAGGCCCTTCAGCCCAACCAGTCCACACCGACCCTCCGAAGAGTAACCCACCCATTCGCTCTAGCTAATGCACCTAGCATTGTGGGTAATTTAGCACGGCCAATCCACCCTAACCTGCACATCCCTGGGCACTATGGGTAATTTAGCACGGCCAATCCACCCTAACCTGCACATCCCTGGGCACTATAGGTAATTTAGCACGGCCAATCCACCCTAACCTGCACATCCCTGGGCACTATGGGTAATGTAACACAGCTAACCCACTCTGACCTGCACATCTTTACACTGTGGGAGGAAACCGGAGCACCTGGAGGAAACCCTACACAGCCCCGGGGGGTTGGTGGGTGGGAAGAATTGCAAACTCCACACAGACAGTCACCCCAAGGCTGGAATCACACCTGAGTCCCTGGTGCCACCATAGAGGGGTGTGTGTGTGTGTGTGTGTGTGTGTGTGTGTGTGTGTGTGTGTGTGTGTGAGTGTGTGTGAGAGAGAGAGAGAGAGAGAGAGGGACTGTGTGTGAGAGAGAGAGAGAGAGAGAGAGAGAGAGGGACTGTGTGTGAGAGAGAGAGAGAGAGAGAGAGACTGTGTGTGTGTGTGTGTGTGTGTGTGTGTGTGTGTGTGTGTGTGTGTGTGTGTGTGTGTGAGAGAGACACACACAGAGACAGACAGACAGAGAGAGGAGTGGGGGGAGAGAGAGAGAGAGAGAGAGAGAGAGAGACTGACTGACTGTCGGTCCAGGGCATCAGCACCACAGTAGACTCTGCAGAGGGATACAGGCAGGCTTACGTGAGCTGGCAGTGCACACTTTGGCTGGAAGAACAGAGGAGCTGAAGGTCATTGAAATGGAGAAAGCCTGCAGAAAGCCATGGAACAGAGGAAACTGGGCATCCTCATCCCTGAATCACAAAAATCCGGCATCCAGGTTCAGCAGGGAATAGGGAAGGCAAAGGGAATGACGGCCTTATATCAGAGGGAATGGAGTCTGAAAGCCGGAGCAGGGTTTTGCTAAATGTGCACAAGGCACTGGTCAGAGCCCAGCTGGATTACAGTGAACATTTCTGGGGCCACGTATCCAAGCAAAGATACCCAGGCAGTCCGGAGAAGGTTCCCTCGGGCCAATCCCGGGGACGGAGGGACTGCCTTATGAGGAGAGGGGGAGTCGGTCGGGCCTGTACTTGTTAGGGTTTAGAAAAAACGAGAGGGGATCTTATTGAGACAGACAAGGGGAGGGAGGGACTGACAGGGGGAGATGTGGAGAGGTTGCTCCCCCTTTTGTGGGAGAGTCTAGGAACAGAGTGGGGGGCATCATCTCAGAGTGAGGGGGTCGCCCATTGAAGACTGAGATGGGGAGGGATTTCTTCTCTCTCCGAGGGGAGGGGGGGGGGTGTGAATCTGTGGAATACTTTGCCGCAGAGGGCTGTTGGGGCTGGGGCAGTGAGGGTATTCAAGGCTGAGACACAGAGAGAGATTGTTAATCAGGAAGGAGAATTGAGGGGGAAAAGGCAGGGAAATGGTGAGTAGAGGACGATCAGATCAGCCTCGTTGAATGGCACAGCAGACATGATGGGCTGAATGGCCTTAAGCAAGGAGGTGATATGAAATCTATATAAGCCGATGGGAGAGCGTCACACTGCTGGGGAGGCGGGGGAGGGGTGGAAGTTGCTGAAGGTTGGGACTGGGGAGGGAAGGATTGCGGTTGGTGTGAGCTGGGATCTCGGGGCTGGTGGGGGAGGGGGGGGGGTCTTGCTTGCTGTTACTGAGCGAGAGGGGGACGTCACGTGCAGCTCGGTAAAAGAGGAAGCTAAGAGTCAGTGGTCAGCACAGGAGCCAGGCAGGAACTGAGGTCACTGAAGGCCAACTGTGTGTGTGTGTGGGGGGGGGGGGGGGGGCAATGAGGAACAACAGAGAGGGACACTGACACTGACACTGACAAGGGCAGAGTTAGAGAAGCTGGGGGGGTGGCCTGGAAACATTTACAGACAGAGTGAGAGAGAGAGAGAGGAGAGAGTGAGTGAGAGTGAGTGAGAAAGGAAAGGAAGAGGGAGGGAAGAGGGAGGACGCATGAGAGCGAGAGAGAGAGAGAGAGTGAGTATGTGTGAGACGGGAGGGGGAATGTCGGGCAGACAGAGAGCATAATGGAAGTGACAGTGTGTGAAATAGACAGAAAAAGACAGAGTGAGAGGGTGGCTGTGTGAAATGGGAGAGGAAGGATAAAACCATAAGACCATAATACAGAGGAGCAGAAATTAGGCCATTCAGCCCATCAAGCCTGCTTCCCCCATTCAAGCATGGCTGATAGGTTTCTCAACCTCATTCTCCTGCTTTCTCCCCATAACCCTTGATAGTCAAGACCCTACCTATGCTGAAAATGTGTTGCTGCAAAAGTGCAGCAGGTCAGGCAGCATCCAAGGAGCAGGAGAATCGACGTTTCGGGCATGAGCCCTTCTTTCTGAAACGTCGACTCTCCTGCTCCTTGGATGCTGCCTGACCTGCTGCGCTTTTGCAGCAACACATTTTCAGCTCTGATCTCCAGCATCTGCAGTCCTCACTTTCTCCTAGAAGACCCTATCTATCTCAGTGACCTGGCCTCCACAGCCTTCGGTGGCAGAGAATTCTATCGAGTCCCCACTCTCTGGCTGGAGAGGTTTCACTTTATCTCAGTTCCTCCCTTTACTCTGAGGCTGTGCCTTTGGGTCCGAGTCTCTCCTATCCATGGACACATCTTCCCAACATCCATTCTGTCCAGTATTTTTCAATTAAAGCCCTCACATCCTTCTAAACTCCATCGAGTATAGACCCAGAGTCCTTGAGTATTCCTCATATGTTAGAGTTTTCCGTCCTGGGACCGATCTTGTGGCCCTCTCTCTCTCTCTCTCTCTCTCTCTCTCTCTCTCTCTCTCTCTCTCTCTCTCTCTCCGAACACGTTCCTGGGGCCAGTATATCCTGCCTGAGATCTGGGGCCCAAACCGCACACAATACTCCAAATGGGGTGAGAGCAGGAGTGGAAATGGGAAGGAAAGAGAGATAGGCACAGAGACAGAGAGGGAGAGTGCGGGTCGGCAGGGTGGCTCAGCGGTTAGCACTGCTGCCTCACAGCGCCAGGGACTCGGGTTCAATCCCACCCTCGAGGTGACTGTTTGTGTGGAGTGTGCACATTCTACCCCAGTGTCTGTGTGGGTTTCCTCCCACAGTCCAAAGATGTGTAGGATAGGGTGGATTGGCCATGCTAAATTACCCATAGTGCCCAGGGATGTGTAGGTTAGGGTGGATTGGCCATGCTAAATTACCCTTAGTGCCCAGGGATGTGCAGGTTAGGATGCATTAGTCAGGGGTAATGTGGAGTAATGGGGAATGGGTCTGGGTGGGTTACTTTTCGGAGGGGTCGGTGTGGACTTGCTGGGCCGAAGGGCCTGTTCCACACTGTAGCGATTCTATGATCTAGAGTGAAGAGACAGACACACACACAAAATAAACACACACACACGCACGCACAGAAACAGAGAAGTGAGCTTCCCGAAGGGGACATCACCCATGACAAGAATTGAAAGCAGCCGGTGTGGAAGGTGATGGGATGGGAGGGGGTGGAGCCCTTGTGTAAATGAGAGGGTCATGTGCTATTTAATCCCATCAGGCGGCCTGACGCCACGTATAAGAAGATTAAAACTTATCTGAAGTGGCACTTTGCAAGAGAACAAAAGAATTGCTTCATGGAGTTCCTCGGAAAGATAAGCCGACAGCAGGCGGCTGGGGTGGGAAAGGTGAAGAGGTGGAGATTGAGCACCCCCCACCTCCCCCTGCCCAGCTCTGCGGAGACAGGCCTGAAGGAACAGCCTGCTGCACGGAACATTCCAGCGCAGTCCAGGCCCTTCGGCCCTCGCTGCTGCACTGACCCGTGTAACCAACCTGATGCCCATCCAACCTACACTATCCCATTATCATTATTTGAAGGGGCCGGTGTTGGACTGGGGTGGGCAATGTTAAACCTCACACAACAACTGTCTGTAGTCCAACAGGTTCATTTGGAAGCACTAGCTTTCGGAGCCCTGCTCCTTAAGCACCTGATGAAGGAGTAGCACTCCGAAAGCTAGTGCTTCCATTCTCATCCATATGTTTATCCAATCACCATTTCAATGTCCTTAATGTTGGTGAGTCTACTACTGCAGCAGGTAGTGCATTTCACACCCTGACGACTCTCTGAATAAAGAAGCTACCTCTGACATCTGTCCTGTATCTGTCACCCCTCAGTTTAAAGCTATGTCCCCTCATGCTCGCCATCACCATCGGAGGTAAAAGGCTCTCACTGTCCACACTATCTAACTCTCTGATTATCTTATATGTCTCTATTAAGTCAACCTTCTTCTCTCTAATGAAAACAGTCTCATGTCCCTCAGCCTTTCCTCATGAGACCTTCCCTCCAGACCAGGCAACATCCTGGTAAATCTCCTCTGCACCCTTTCCAAAGCTTCCACATCCTTCCTATAATGCGGTGACCAGAACTGTACACAATACTCCACAATGCGGCCGCACCAGAGTTTTGTACAGCTGCAGCATGCCCTCATGGCTCCGGAACTCAGTCCCTCTACCGAT